>NC_050575.1:335866491-336166491 GCF_011100635.1 Trichosurus vulpecula | reverse complement strand
TGTGTGTATGTATGTATGCATGTTTATATAAAATGTATACACACATACATATATATCTTAATTTTTTGTTTTTGAATTATAAAATCAAGTATGAACATTTGCATAGACAAATAATAGAGAAAAGAGCATTGTACAAGAAACTGTTAACATTGTGTATAGCTTGTTTTTTTAAGTATATTTTAAATTTAATATGATAGTATCAACACTGTCCTGCTTCTCTGTGTTCTCTTCTGAAATTCTTTATACTCTCTTCTGCGTATTTTTAAAACACTATGACTATATGTCTTCTTTTCCCTAATAAAAGTCATCCCTTATAACCATTAAGTATAGTCAAACAAAGCAATTCCTCATTCCTAATTCTTGCTTCAGGTTTTCCAGTTTCTTCTTTACCATTCTCCATTGTTAATATTTTTGCATTGAAATCACTGAGTATCAAAATATATAATGATTTCATGTGGCAGATTTTGATGACATTCATAAAATTTCTCTTCTCTTGATCTATGGCAACTAGTGGTTGGTGCATAGCATATAGCTATTTTAATGGTAATCTTTTTGCATATATTTAGTTGAACACTTCAATATGAGTTTACCAAGTGTTCTGCAAAATGATGATTCTTGTCTTTGTAGTACTATAAAACCAAATTTACTGATTCTTATATATCCTTATCTAAGGAAAACTTGTGAGCCATCTTTCCATTATTCTATTTCTTTCCTTCTTCCAATTTCTAATTTTTTGAATTTCTAATATTGTCAAGATTGATAATAATTCATTACTTTCAGTAGTATGTCCACTCGTTGTTGTTCAGTTATTTCAGTTGTGTCTGACTCTTTGTGAGCCTATTTTGGGTTTTCTTGGCAAAGATACTGGAGTGGTTTGCTATTTCTTTCTCCAGTTCATTTTACAGATGAGGAATTGAGGCAAACAGGTTAAGTGATTTGCCCAGGATCACACAGTAGAGTAGTAAGTGTCCGAGGTAGGATTTGAACTCATGAAGATGAATTTTCCTGATTCCAGGCCTGACACTCTATTCACTGTGCCAACTAGCTATCCACTCATTGGTCATTTACATTTAGAATACCTCTTCAGTCAGTGTGTCATTTTATTATGAATTAGTCCACATATTGCCATCTTTTCTACAAGAATATCATGACTTTGCCAAATGCATTGCTAAGTAAACTATATCTACAGTACTGGAGAGATTACAAATGTCCCCGTTGTAACAGGGAATTTAAAAAAAATTCTACTTTCGTATTAAATTAAAATCTATTATTCCCTCTTGTTCTGCTTCAGTGGAGATAGAAAACAGCTGGTCACTATTTTTATAGAGCTAAAGATATTAATTTTTCATTCTTTCCTGCAGACTGAATAATTCTGGTTTCTAACTTGTTTTCATAGCTTTTATTTTACAGCACATGTTGTAAATTTAAATGGTAAAAAGGGGGGAATTATTAAAGCCCAGGTCCCCTTTCTCCCTTCTGCACATATCCATTTTATAGCTGTCGCAAGTTAGAAAGCAGTGAACTTTTGCACTCATTTAAATACCAGAAGAAGGCATTCCAATGTTTTAATACAACTATCAATATACTGGGTATTAATAGAGGAAAAAAGATATTAGATATACTACATAGAAATAAATCTTTATCTAGTTTCTCTTGGAAGTATAATTGATTTCTACTTAAACTTAATTTTAGGCAATTTGGGGGGAATTAACATTCAGATCCTATAAAACAAAATATTGTAGGGAATAAATTTTGGAAGTTGGTGTTATTGTTTTGTTGTCCTGTTTTTTCAAAGCACCATTTCTTTAGGAATATTACCTTTCCTCTTATGTAGATGCTAGAGAAATGTTTATTGAATCTTGTTGAATATTGTATCTCTATTCTATTCATATAATTTCCTTTCCTTGTTTGTGTGTTTTCTTCTCTGCAACACTACCCAATGCCATAGAAGGTATTTAATAATTTTAGGCATTCAGTAATTTTTAGAATGATGATGAAGACCATATCCTTGACAAGGGGTCAGGAAGAAGACAAAGAGCCAGCACAGGAGATACAGTTAATGTGGTAGTATCTCTGGAACAAAAATAGGACAGAGTTTCAAGGAGGAGAGGCTGGTCAGTAGTGTCAGAAGATATAGAAACTTTAAAGAGCATGAAGACTGAAAAAAGACCATTGGATTTTGTGATTAGGAGGTCATTAGTAACCTTTGCTAATGCCATTTCGATAGAGTGATGGGAGTGGAACCCTAATTCAAAGGAGTTGTATTAGCTTGTGATTTATTATCTTGCTAACACAGGAGTTGAAGAAAGTAGTCTGGAAGTGGAAGCATCAGGTATAGGCAGTTTTTTTTCAAGAAGTTTGGTAGTGAAGGTAGAAAGGGAGAGAAAAATAATGATGGAATAAGGTCCTGTGGGAGGCAAAAGGGAATGGGATCAGTGGTACAAGTAGAAGAATCAGCCTTTCATCATCCTCTCCTTTTCCTAAAGTGTCCAAAATTCTCCTGCTTCCTCAGTTTCTATTATCAGAAAGGCAAACTTACTAAATTAAATTATGCTAAAGTATTAGGGATTTTGGTTTTTTTAAATTGCATTTCAAAAGTTTCTGGGTCATGTGACTAGCAAGATTTATCACTTTGTATGGCATACTGTAAATTTCTAACCTTCACAAAAGGAAAAAAAAGAAGGAAAAAGGAATTACATTCCTCATGGAGAATAATTACAGTTAAGTCCACAAAATAAAGACAGAATCCCAACAAGTTAAAATCCTTATGAATTAAGACAGGAGAACTCTAATCCTCAAAGTGGTCCTTGAACACCCATCCCTCACCAGCCTTTTCAGTGCCTGGTGCCAACTGTGGGATCCCTTTCCCTTTCCCCAGATCTGTTAGAATACCCTCATCCTTATTCCTGGGAGAATCTCATTGGAGGGGGGAATTTGGTGCATTGGATGCCACTTATTCTGAAAGAACATTGTGCCTCCATGGGCAACATCTTGGCCATGGAGAAGGGAAATCTGAGTTTTTAAGGGCTGGTACTTAGAATATCGGGAGGGGCATGGATCCAAAGATTAGATGATAAGGCCATTGAGAAAGAGAATGATAATGAAGAGAGCTCCAGATAAGACTGGACTTCATGACTTGACCTATAAGATAATGACTATGACATGGCAGTGCTTCTATCCAACATTGCTTCCCTCTGAAATTGAGGAAAGTATGAGGATGCGTGAAGCATAGCTGAAAAAAAGGCATTATAAGAAAAGATTAATAAAGGAAGTAACAGAAATTTGTTAGAAGGGGAAACGTGTAATTCAGAAACTTTAACCTCATGGAGAACAAAGTAAAGAAGGAAGAAAATAAAGGTAGAAGCCATAAACCTGAAAACAAAATTGCAAAATAGATCAGATAATGATTCATAAAGAGAATAAAGCAAGGAAAAAAGGAAACTGCATTATTTTGAAAGGGACCTTAGGTGTTGATAGCATCTAAGCTAATAGCAATAATAAATATATATGCGGCTGGGCATAATGGTGCATACCTATAATCCCTGCTACTGGAGAGGCTGAAACCATTGGATTGCTTGAGGTCAGAAGTTTGAGCTGTAGGTGTCCACACTGAGATCGTGAGCCCCAGGGTCAAGGGGTCCAAAATAGAGCAGTTCAAAACTTCTCTGCCAGTCAACAGTGGGCCAGTGAGTGGCCACTGCATTTCCAGCCTGGGTGAGATAGGGAGAACCAGTCTCAAAAAATACACATATTTGCATATGTGTGCGGATACATACATATATGTGTATATATTATTGCATTACTTAATCTTATCTTTTTTGTGATGCAACTGAATTTTCTTTTATGGATATAGACACTATATCATCTAATGTATATATACATGTATATATGTACATATACATGTATACACATATTAACATGATAAAAATATCTATGACCAAAAGTTAGCATTATATATAATGTCAGAGTACTAGGAGCAGCTAGATAGCTCTTGGGAAGGGGGAAGGATACATTGGAAAATGTGAAAACAAAAGACAATAAATTTTAATAAATTTCTTAGAGTCAGCTGCAGGTAAGGACAGTACTTAACATAATTTAATACCTAATGGGGGAAGTTTAGAGATATATCATGTCTCTCTTTTGCCCCTCAAATCATATGCAGGTGAACACTTACTTATTCAGTGTGCAGGGCTGGCTCAAATTATGGAATTTTGGTCTGAGACAATGTGGTATTTTTAAAAACATAATTCAAAGTTTATCATCCAAATATGGGAAGTGAATAAATAAACTGGTAATGGCAGGTGCCATTGAAATACTTTATTTTTTGTTATTTCTCAATATTTTATTTTTTTCAATTACCTTTAAAAACAGTTTTAACATTGTTTTAAAATTTTTGAGTTCCAAATTTTTCCCTTCCCTGAGAAGGCGAGCAATTTGATATAGGTTATACATGTGTAGTCATATAAAACATAATTGAAATACTTTAAAAAACCTAATTGGAAACAAAAAATTATCTAGTTTCCAAAATCTTTTTAAAAAAATTATTTTGTACTCAAACACCAGCACACAAATGCAGAATGGAGAAAAGAAACAAAAACATATCATAAACTTAAATATTGGAACTTGTTATTGCCTCTTTTTAAAAAATTAAATTTATTTTATTCTGAACTTAAGAGTAAAATGAACATTTCTATAACAAAGTGGAATAGAAAAACAGAGGATTGCACCTGAAATTTCAGATCCATTATGTACGACTTGCTATTCCTTTCAAATATACTACAAAGTTATCATGTAACTTCCCCCTCTAGTCGCCTAACCCAGGGATGGCTACCATTAAACACAAGTTCTTTTCTCTGGATGAAAACAGCATCTTCCTTCATAAGATCCTTGCAGTTAATTTGGGTATTTATATTAGTCAGAATGACTTGGTCCCTCAAAGTTGTTCTTAAGACAATTCTGCTGTTACTGTATACACTGTTCTCTTGGTTCTGCTCATTTTACCCTTCATATTAGCTTACCTCTTACCAACTGTTATTCCTTTTTCATTGGTCTGTAGACAGAACTTGCTTATGTAGTTCATTACTTTCTTCTTTGACACCCTGGCACCTCTCTAATGCCTAAGCATAGTAAAGAAGGCTGTTGTATTAAATTGCAAATCTGAGAGGCAGTGTGATATTGATGAAAGCTGGATATGGAATCATGAAAACATGGGTTCAGCTTCAGATACTGTAGTTATTGTGTGATCCTGGAGAAAATCATCTAACTTTTCTGGGCCTTTAGTTTCCTCATCTGTAAAGGGTAGGTTTGGACTCAATGACCTTTAAGATCCTTTCCAGGTCTCTGTCTAGGATATATATTTGCTATAGAAGTTTTGTTGGTTTATATTAGTTTATTTAATTAGGGATGTTATAGAACTAATGCTCTGCATTACTTTGAACTCTTAAGTAGAACACAATGCTTTTCTTTTCTTTTTTTGTCTTTTTACTATTTATTCCCCATTGCTACTTCAACACCCAATCTCAGCTATCAGAATTTAGCAACCTTTCTTTTTTTCTTTCTCTTTGTATTTATTTGGTATTTTTATTTTTCCCCAGTTACATGAAAAAGAAAATTTTTAACATTTGCTTCTAAAACTTTGAGTTCAAATTCTTTCCCTTCCTCTCCGCCCCCGCCCCCCTCCCCCCGCCATTGAGAAGGCAAGCAATTAGATATAGGTCATACGTGTGTAGTCATGCAAAACATATCCATAATAGTCACATTGGAACAGTGTTTTTCAAAAGTTATTGAACCTTAACTTCTGCCTTCCCTCCATACAAATTAAAATTATACCCCAGATCTGGTTATTAAGATGCAGAGATAACAGAACACAGTGATCACCAGTGAATTGTCCATGTATCATGTTGCTAGTCTCTCCTGTCTTCCATTTGTATTCTATAAAGCTACCACATTGATAACCCTAAAAACAAATCTGACCATATCAGTCCTCTACTAGAAAATCTTGAGCAGGCAGAGAAGCAAGTTGTCTAGTATGCCTTTTTTGCAAGTCCAGAAACAATAAGAAAATGTCAGAATAGCATCTTAGTATGATAATGCCCCAATTCACTAAGTTGCTGAAGCAATAGTTGATAACATTGTATGTATACATACATATATAGTTTATATATGTATACACACACACACACACACACATATAAATTTACTTTCCTGCCTTGGTAGGCAGTATGTACTGAACATTAGCTTTCTTTGATTGAGGATCTTATAGTACCTCCAAATTGTCCTTGTGAATATGAAGGATCATTATCTGGTAATGTAAATGTCATTTGTAATATAAAGCTGGATGTGTATTTATTCTAGAAATAACATGGAAATTCCTTTTTCAATCAATTCCTAATTACCTTGTTTGGAGGTGGAAAGTGGTATAAGAGAAAGAACCCTGACTCTGGAGATAGATTTTTAAATCCAATTTGTGATGTTTACTATCTGTGAGACCTTGGATATGTCACTTAACTCGCCTGACTTTCAGTTCCCTCTTCTGTAAAATGAGGGGATTAGACTAGAGGGCATCTGAGAGCCCTGCCCAGCCCTTTAGATGGAATCCAGAACAAATCCAATTCATTTAGGTTTAATTGAAGTTTTACTATAGTTATGTAATGTTCACCATTATATACCTTAAGAAAAGAAATGACAGTGCTTAAAAGTTAGTGTTCTTTGAATTTTAGAATCAGATTTACTACGAATCTAGGCTTTCGATGCCAAGTGGACTGTCGCCCTCTCTCTTGTTTTCCCATTCGTGTAGTACACAGAAGGTGAAGCTAAGAAGATGGGAGTTGTTGGCTGGGTTAAGAATACTAGAAAAGGAACGGTAACAGGCCAAGTTCAAGGTCCTGAAGATAAAGTCAACTCCATGTAAGTAATAAAATATCTTCAATATGTACTACTTGAAACAGTAATAAATGAAAATATAAAGGCAGTTTGTGAAATGCTTAAAGGTATTTCCAAAAATTAAACGTTAGTCTTTTCCTAAAAACTTCTCTCATTGTCAGAAACATAGTTGCTTAATGTTGTTAATCAGTTCCACAAAAACAGATTAGCTAAAATAAAATACTCAGTGCTGTTGGATAGTTACCATTTCTGGGGTTCAAGTGATAGTTCCTATCATTGCCAGATGCCTGATTTATATCTCTGGTGATCAGACAAACAGGGTTTACAGTGAGGTTTCATGATGTTATGGTAGAATTTGGTAATAATATGCACATGCCATTATTGTGAGGTTGTGTTGGTCAGGGTAAGGTTACGTGGGGAATGCCTGAATAGTGGTGGAACAGATTTAGTTTGTGTGTTATAACAAAACCAAAAGAAAACTTTTTCAATATATAGGAGCAAGCAGAAGAGATAGGGTTTAGCTTGAAACTTTGATGGAAGTGATATCTCCAGGGGCATCAGCTGCTTCTGAGGGCCTAGAAGATATCTCCTTGGTAAAATTCCATGAAACTTTTAGGAACTCATAGACATTCTTTTCCAATTTCTATTGTGCCTGTTCAATATTTCTTTTCCATTGATGTATAATCCAAGAGCATTAGGGGACTTTAGAGGCTGACTTACTGACTCTCTTCTACAATATCACCGACAAGTAGTTATCCAGTCTCTACTTAAAACCTGCAGTGAAGGGGAACCTGATACCTCTTGAGGTGTCCCATTATGCTTTTGTGTAGCTGTAATTGTTAAAAAATTTTTTCTTACATTAAACCGAAATCTCTTTCTCTGTAACCTTCCTCACTTGTTCTTAATTCTGCTTTCTAGGGTCAACAGAGCATTCCTAATCATTATGCCACATTACAGTCCTTTAAGTACTTGAAGTCAGCTGTTTTAACCCACAAAGTCTCCTTTTCTTTAGGTTCTTAGTTTTTCAGGTTCCTTTCTTTAGGTTCCTAGTTCCTTAAACCAATCCTTGTATGGTATAATCTTTAGGTTCATTACTGGCCTGTTCACCCTCATTTTGACACTCTCCAGCTTATCAAAAGCCTTCTATGTGGTTTTATCAGAGAATAGTAGTACATAGAGACTGTCGGTTACCTCCCTAGGCTGGGACTTTGCTTCTCTAGTTGCTACCTCATAGAGCATTAACTTTTTTGGCTGTTATTTCACCCTTAACATTAATAGTGAACTTGTAATCCACTAAAAGTTTCTCAGAAAATTTCTTTCTAGACACACCTTCTCCCATCTTATATTTGTGAAATTAATTTTTAAAAATGAAGTGTAAGGTTTAACATTTATCTCTGTTAAATTATATGGTATTCTATTTGTACCATTATTTTAAATTGTTGAGAGCTTTTTGGATCCTGTCTCTGGCATTCAAAATGTTAGCTGGTTATACCTTTTAGTTCCATGTCATTCGCAAATTGGATAAACATGAAATTCTTGCCTTTATTACAAGTATAGATCCCCAGTAGACCTCTTAAAAAAGTTTGTTGATGTGTTTTTTAAAAAATTATAAACATTTATAGATTACTGTCATTTCGGGAAGTCTTTTTTAACAAAGTAAAACTAACAATACACTGACTTCATCTGAAAGTGCATGCAGCATCTCATATCTCTGTTTTCAAAAAAATAACAAGTCTGTTTTCTCTCCCTCGCATTCCCTATCCTATTGAAAAAAATTTTCTTGTAACAAATATGCCTAGTCAAACAAAACAAATTCCCTTGATGACACATACATATACAAATATGTATGTGTGCATATATATATGACTTCTCTGTAATGGGCAGCATGTTTCATTATCAGTTCTCTGGAATCATTAATGGTATCAATCATAGATCTTACAATTTAAAATTATTTATAGTATTGTGTAAATTGTTCTCTGTTCATTCTTCATTATTTTATAAAAGTCCTCAAAATTGTTTGTTTTTATAATATTGATATTATAGTGTAGATTGTTATTATTAGTTCTGCTTACTTCATTCTTCATCAGTTCATATACATCTTTGCATATCTTTTTGAAATCATCTATTTCCTTATTTCTTTAAGCATAATAGTGTTTTATCACATTCATATACCACAATTTATTCAGCCATTTTTCAGTTCTTAGACATTCCTTTGTACATTCCAGCTTTTTGCCACCACAAAAAGAGCTGCTATAAATGTTTTGTTTCTGAAGTACCTTTTGTTCTTCCTTTGATTCCTTTTTGGTATAGTCCTCATAGGTGTCAAAGGGCATGCACCATTTAGTAACTTTTTGGATATAATTCCAAATGGAATGGAAAACTGTCTACAAGTCTACCAACAGTGCATCAATATGTCTGTTTTCTCATTCCAAGATGACATCAAACTATTAATGAATATTTTTTGACTTGGGCCATTCTACCAGTCCTAATTCCATCTACCAATATTGATATAGCCCATGAGAAACTTTGTTAATTATTTTGCTAAAATCTATATATACTCTATTTTAAAAATTCCCTGGTGTAGCAGTTT
This sequence comes from Trichosurus vulpecula, assembly GCF_011100635.1. Classification (NCBI taxonomy): domain Eukaryota; kingdom Metazoa; phylum Chordata; class Mammalia; order Diprotodontia; family Phalangeridae; genus Trichosurus; species Trichosurus vulpecula. The sequence goes on along the minus strand of NC_050575.1, from coordinate 336,157,019 downwards.
TATAACTCTTCTTTTTTTATACTTATGTATTTATTTACCATCTCCTTACCTGGATTGTAAACTCTTAGAAATTTCTACTTCTTCTTTATGTTGTGAGTGTTTGCTTCTTCTTAGAGCAATAGATATTGTTGATGGACTTTTTACCCTTGTACCAAACCCTAGGTATATATAGAATAAATATTAAAAAATACCAGATAGTTCACAAGATGGGGCCCTAACATTTGGGGGGAATCAGAAAAATCTCTGTTTAGAATATGGCATCTGAGTTACCTCTTGAAGGAAGAGAAGGATTCTACAAGGCAGAAGTTAGGGGAGAGGACATTCCAAGCATTGGTCTGAGGGCAGGGAGAAACGGTGGCCAGTACAAAGGCACAGACATGGGAAATAGAATGCCTTGAGTAAGGAGCAAAGAGAAGGGTGGTTTGGCTGTACTGTACAGTACAGGAAGTGGAAATATGTATAATGAGTCTAGAAAATAAGTTGAAGCCAGATTGTGAGGGACTTTCAAAGTCAAATAGTGGAATTTATATTTAATCCTAGATGCAATATGGAGCTATTGGAGCAACATGGAGCTATTTGAATTGGGGAGTGGTATAGTCAGATCAGCAGCTATATGGAGGATGAATTGGAGTGAGGAGGGACTTGAATCAAGGAGAGTAATTAGGAGGCCATTGCAATAGTCTAGGTAAGAGGTGATGAGGGTGCTGGGTGTGTGAGTGGAGAGGCAGAGTCAGATGTAAGAAATGTGGGTTGTAGAGGTGGAAACAGTAGGATTTGGCAACTGATTGCATGGGAAGGAGAGCCAAAAGTATAGGATGATCTTAAGGTTATGAAACAGATTGAAAAATGGTGGTGCCTTTGACAGAAAGAAGGTTTTGGGGAAAAATCATAATGAGTTCTGTTCTGGACAAGATTAGTTTGAGATATCTACAGGACATCTAGTTTAAATTGCATATTTGGCAGCTGGCGATGCAGGACTGAAGCTGAAGGGAGAGCCTTGGGCTGTACACGTAGAGCACATTAGAAACAATAATCCTATGGAGCTTTTGAAGTCACTAGAAGAGAGAGTACAGAGTGATCAGAGACATCTTCCCAGAACCTCCATTTAAGGACAGTGCTAAGGCCAGCCATCTCTTCATTTACCTCTGCTTTATGCCATCGTGCTCCAGGACCATTTTATCCTGCAAGATCACTTCAGCCCTGGGACTCATACTTAGTACCTTCTGTCCCTGGGGCCCCATCCTCTCATAGAAGGTTGGAGCGTACAGAGCTCCTCCCAGAACCTCCATTTAAGGAGGGCTCCCTGGCCAGCCACCCTGCGTTTTCTTCTGGACTTCTCTACTTTCCCATACTCCCCCACCATACTTTCTCTTTAGCTTCCTTTTGCGTGTTGTTTTCCCTGTTAGATTATAAGCATATCATAGGCAGAAACTGTCTTTTACCTTTCTTCGTATCCCAGTGCTTAGCATAGTGCCTGGGACAATGTTTATTGACTGAGGGCCCAGGACATAGTCCTCAGGAACACTATCTGTGATGGGGCTTGATGTTGATAATGAGCCTCCTGATAAAGGACATAAAAAAGAAGTAGTCAGGTAGGTCAGAGAGTCAGGAGAGAGCAGTGTTAGAAAAAAAGGAGAAGAGAATCTAGGAGGAAAGGGTAGTCAGTGATGTCATATGCAGCAGAAATCTCAAGAAGAACGACCATCAGATTTGTTAATTATCATTGGTAATTTTGGACAAAGCAGCGTCAGTTGACTGAGACCAGAAGCCAGATTGGAAAAAGTTAAAAAGTGAGGGGAGCAGAAATGGAGATGAATATTAGTAGGTTTTTCCCTGGGTTTAGCTGTGAAAGGGAGGAGAGATATGGGAAGGTATGGTCAGTTCTAGAGGAGCTCTAAAGGGGACCTATTGCCATTTTCTATGCCACTTCAGCTGCTACCATCACCATAAAAGGAAGAGATTTCTTTCGAACAGGGCCTAAAGAGTTGCTACCTAGGAACTGCTATGTTAGAAGCAAGGGAATTTAAGACAACTCTTGCAGATAAACAAAATTTGTGAAGTAATTCTTTAACAGAAATAACTATTCTATTTTATTATGTTTAAAAACAAAACTTGTGATGGTCCAGGTGGACATACATAATAAAAATGTCATGAAGACATTTTCTAGAAAGATTACTGCTCTCAGAAATAAACTTAGGAATATTAACATTAATCAAAAACAATACAATGTATACATTGATTTTTAATTAAATTCCCAAACATTTATGAAGTGCCTTCTTTGTGTAGGGCACCGTGCTAGGTATTGGGGATATAAAGACGATAAACAAAAAAGTTCTTGATCTCAGAGAACTTACAGTCTTGTACGAAGAATGTGCTACAAAGAATATGACAGGGGGAAAGATGTGATTTGCAAAATCTTATCCTATATCTCATTCCATGCTGTGTCCTGAAGGGATATGCTCCCTCCCACCTATCCCTCCCCCCCAATAGTCTCCAGAGAAAGATGAAGTTATGGTACTAGTGCTGAGTAAATATTATTCACTTTTGACAGTAGTTCTAATTTTCCTGAGGAATTTGATATTAAGGAGTTGACAAGAAAGATGTAATTTATCTCTTTTTAGCTGAAATTTGGGAAATTTCTTGAAGCCATTTTTTGCAATTTATGAACTAGCATTTTTTGTTTTTTTTTACATCTATTTTATTATTTAATATTTTTGGTTTTCAACATTGATCTCCATGAGATTTCAAGTTACAAATTTTCTCCCCATTTCTACCCCCACCCCACCCCAAGATGGCATATATTCTGATTGCCCCTTTCCCCAGTCTGCCCTCCCTTCTGTCTCCCCACTCCCCTCACCCCATCTCCTTTCCCCTTACTTTCTTGCAGGGCAAGATAGATTTCTATACCCCATTACCTGTATATTTTATTTCCCAGTTGCATGTAAAACCAACTTTTTTTGAGCATTTGTTTTTAGAACTCTGAGTTCCAAATTCTCTCCCTTCTTCCCTCCCCACCCACCCTCCTTGAGAAGGCAAGCAATTCAACATAGGCCACACATGTATCATTATGCAAAACACTTCCATGACAGTCATGTTGTGAAAGACTAACTATATTTCCCTCCATCCTATTCCTGTCCCTCTTTATTCAGTTTTCTCCCTTGACCCTGCCCCTTTTCAAAAGTGTTTGCTTTTGACTACCTCCTCCCCTGATCTGCCCTCCCTTCTATCATCCCCCCTCTCTTATCCCTGTGCCCCCTTACTTTCCTGTAGGGTAAGATACCCAATTGAGTGTGTATGTTATTCTCTCCTTAAGTCAAATCCGATGAGAACAAAATTTACTCATTCCCTTTCACCTACTCCCTCTTCCATTTCAATAGAACTGCTTTTTCTTGCCACTTTTATGTGAGATAATTTACCACATTCTATCTCTCCTTTTCTCCTTACCCTAATATATTCCTCTCTCACCCCTTAATTTAATTTAATTTTTTTAGATATTATCCCTTCATATTCAACTCACCCTGTGCCCTCTGTCTATATATATTTATATTCCCTTCAACTACCCTAATACTGAGAAAGGTTTCAAGAGTTACAAATACCATCTTTCCATGTAGGAATGTAAACAAAATAGTTCAACTTTAGTGAGTCCCTTATGATTTCTCTTTCTTGTTTACCTTTTCATGCTTCTCTTGATTCTTGTATTTGAAAGTCAGATTTTCTACTCAGCTCTGGGCTTTTCATCGAGAAAGCTTGAAAGTCCTCTCTTTTATTGAAAATCCATATTTTGCCCTGGAGTATTATTCTCAGTTTTTCTGGGTAGGTGATTCTCGGTTTTAATCCTAGCTCCTTTGACCTCCGGAATATCAAGCCCTTCTGTCCCTTAACGTAGAAGCTATTAGATCTTATGTTATCCTGATTGTGTTTCCATAATACTCAAATTGCTTCTTTCTGGCCGCTTGCAATATTTTCTCCTTGACCTGGAAACTCTGGAATTTGGCTACAATATTCCTAAGAGTTTTCTTTTTGGGATCTTTTTCAAGAGATTATCAGTGAATTCTTTCAATTTCTATTTAACCTCTGGTTCTAGAATATTAGGGCAGTTTTCCTTGATAATTTCTTGAAAAATGATGTCTAGGCTCTTTTTTTTTAATTTTTAGGTAGTCCAATAATTTTTAAATTATCTGTCCTGAATCTGTTCTCCAGGTCAGTTGTTTTTTCCAATGAGATATTTCACATTGTCTTCCATTTTTTAATTCTTTTGGTTCTGTTTTATAATTTCTTGATGTCTCATAAAGTCACTAGCTTCCACTTGCTCCAATCTAATTCTTATGATGGTATTTTCTTCAGTGATCTTTTGGACCTCCTTTTCCATTTGGCTAATTCTGCCTTTCAAGGCATTCTTCTCCTCATTGGCTTTTTGGAGCTCTTTTATAATTTGGGTTAGTCTATTTTTCAAGGTGTTATTTTCTTCAGTATTTTTTGGGGTCTCCTTTAGCAAGTTGTTGACTTGTTTTTCATGAGTTTCTTGCATCCTTCTCATTTCTCTTCCCAATTTTTCCTCTACTTCTCTAACTTGCTTTTCCAAATCCTTTTTGAGCCCTTCTATGGCCTGAGACCAATTCATATTTTTCTTGGAGGCTTTTGATGTAAGCTCTTTGACTTTGTTGACTTCTTCTGGCTGTATGTTTTGGTCTAAGATTCTATAGTCTGAGTCTAAGTCCTTTTTGCTGCCTGCTGCTCATGTTCCCAGCCAACTACTTGACCCTTGAGCTTTTGGTTAGGTTATGATTGCCTTCAGAGTGGAGAATGCTTTGTCCCAAGCTTCAGGGGCCTTGCACTGCTGTTTTCAGAGCTACTTCTAAGCCATCACAAGCTCTGCCACACCAGCACTCCTCCTCCCCCAAGAACCGCCAACCAGGACCACGACCCAGGTCAAAGCAAGAGAACCCTGCCTCTGTGCCAGCAAAGTGCTCCCTGCACTCCCACTCTGATGCGCCACTTGATTCCTCCACCGGGTGGGCCAGGGACTCTGGAAGCAGCCGTGGCTGGAGCTCTGGAAGCAGCCGCCTGAGCTTCCTGCTATTGCCCCCTCCGCCACTCCCAGGACTGGGGCTGGACCATGCACTTCTCTCACCATGATCCAATAGTTTTACCACTGACCTTCTCCGTGGTCTTTGGCTTTTGTGGGTTGAGAAGTCTGGTAACTGCTACAGCTCAGTGATTCCTGGCCCTAAGGCCTGCTCTCCCCATCTCCTCCACTCTGGTCTGTCCTGGCTTGGCCCACACTGGGCTGTACTCTGCTCCCAGCACAGCATGATAGACCCTTCCCAGTGACCATCCAGGCCGTCCTGGGCTGGAGCCCTGCTTCTCTCTGCTATTTCGTGGGTTTTGTAGCTCTAGAATTTGTTCAGAGCCATTTTTTACAGGTATTTGAAGGGATTTGGTGGAAAGCTTAAGTAAGTCCCTGTTTTCCAGCCACCATCTTCTAATTGGTTGATGTAAAGACCTAGCATTTTGTGTTTTACATTCTGTCTCGGCAATAACCACAATTCTTTGTTTAATTCAGTAGGGTCAAACTGTTTTAAATCATGTATAGTTTGAAACTCAACTAAATTGTTCATTTGCCAAATAGGGACTGATAGAAAGTCCCAGAAGATTTTAAGAGCTTCCACAACCACGAAATCTTCTTAGTTTCCTTCTTGAAAAATAATATGTAAGATAACAAATCAATTTCAGGGTGCTTTATAATAAAAGTCATTTAAAATTCTTAACAGTGATCACACTTTAAATCTGTAGCAAGCAACTTTCTGAATTAACTTTTAAACACCAAAACAGATAGTTTCAAAACTGAAACATGTTTATATCATGCTTGTGTTTTCATTGTTCCATTAATATTCTTTTTCTATTTCTATTATACCAGTTCATATTCTTTTGAATTATTTGGAAGGGATTTCAAAGTTAATCTTTTCTCACATCAACTCCATAAAGGCATGGAAATTTAGGCTCATAGATTTAGAACTAGAAAGAATTTTAGAAGCCATATAGTTCAACCCTTTCATTTTACAGATGAGAAAACTAAAATTTTTATCTCAGTGGGTAGAGGTAGATATATCTCAGTCAGAAATAAATGAGATATAAAGACAAAAGGCATCAATGAAATAAAATAATATGGGCTGTAGTCAACTAGGGCTACTGCTAATAACAAGAACGCAAAGAATCAAAGTTTAATTTTTATGAAGCCGTGGCAGAAAAATTTGCATAAAGGAGGGGACTTCACTATTCACATCAGTTAATGTAATCAGTTGAGGGTTCTAGAAAGTAATTCACAAGGTATTAAGTGCAAGAGTGGTCACATTTACTTAGGTTTTAATGTGTAAACAAAACTAAGACTTGATTGTTTTTTAAAATAAGAACTCTTATCATAAAGTAGTATGTATTAAGGAATTTTACTACAACCCCATAATGTGTGAATAAATCCTTAATCTATTCCATTGGTTGAAAGGTGCTGACACCACAGAGGGAACATTTTGTGATTGGCTGAGAGAATCAGACGTGTCTATAGGTCTATATACAAAAAGAGCAAATCAATGAAAGAGTTAATCAGTTCAGCGGTTGAAGAATTCCAACGTATAATTCTTCTGCTTCAGTAATGGAGCTCAAAGTGGAAGAAAATCCAGGACCCTGAAAGGAAATCATTCTTTGGGGGGAGAAAAGGCATTTTCAGACTCTCTCATTTTCTCCTTTAACCTCCCATTGACCATGTCATTGGAGAGATTGGATTCATAAAAGACATTGCATCTAGCCAAGAGAAGAGACACATATCCAAGGGAGGCAAGAGCTTCATGAATAAAACTTTGAAGTGGAGTGAAGTGCTAGCTATGGACTCTAGAGGTGCTTGCTATGTAAAAACTCCATAAAGGGAGAAAGTACTTCTAGTACCAGAAATTGTTACTCCTTTGTTATTTTGTGTATTTTTATGTTGCTTTTTTGGTGTATTTTTGTATATTTTACTAAGATTGTAGTTTTAAGTTTGACCCCACCCTACCCAAGTACTTTATGTGTACTTGTGGGAGGGTGTGCCCTAGGCTTTTGAGGAAATGTTTCATGCTAGCTGCATACTACAGCATCTTAGTAAATGCCTTTGCTAAAGGCTATTTGAGTCTACTGGCTGATCGTTAATAGGAAGTGCATTGGTGGGAGCTTGTGAGAAGCATGTTCTGGGTTACCCTAAGGACCCTGAGTATTATGGCTGTTCTCTGGGGACTGAATTAGCCAATAAGAGTGTGAGTTTATAGAGTAGCCCCGAAGGGGTTCTGTACTGAAAAGAACATTAATAGAGTACCTTTTGCTATGTGAGATTTAGATTTTTAGTAGGATTTAAGTTTTTCTACTACTTCTGTCTTGTTGATATTTCCTTTTCCCTGCGTTTGACACTTTATCTCAAAGTTTCCTACTTCCCACTATCCTGCTTACCTTCCCTGGTATTATTATCCCAATCCATATTTAATGCTATTGACTTTTTCTTTTTATTCTTCCTTTCCTGTCTGTTTCTGATCCTTCAGTTCCTTACTGTTTTCCCAAACATGGAACACCACTTTCACAGAAGATCCTAAAGATCTGTTGGTTGGTACATATAATGTGTATCAGATTACCAACAATAACTGATTCTTAAGAAGTGACTGACTTCTCCTACTCCAATTTTAACACCATGCTGATATTTGAGGTCTGCTAAAGTACCTGCAATTATTTGTAAATTGTACCTCAAATTGATAAACCCCAAAGCAACCCTAATAAACTGGTTGGGAAGTGCTGATTTATTAAAGGGAATGAGTCTCACTGAGGATACTTTGTCTAAGTCTAGTCTTCAAGTTTTATATAGACAAAAAGAGCCTTGCTTTCCTTATCTGCACAAAGCGTGGCCTACTAGGCTTAATAACCATGCATGATTTTCCCCTATATTACTTTCATTTGACATAGAAGAGAACAGATAGGGAAGAAGAGCAAGAGAAATATGTATCACCTTTATGAATCAGGGAACCTGCCAGAAAGTCCTTTCTAAGAAGTTGTAATCATTCTGCTTAATGGACATGTTTTATTTGACATATTTCATACACTCTAATGGATAAAATGTAGTTGTTTTAGTATGAGAACAGAAGTTGTTTGTTGGAAACTTTTATTAAGTAAAGACACGTCTTATTGTCTTTGCTAACTATTAAGAATTACACTTTTAAGTTTTTACTTATAGAAAATTATAGCAAGTTACCACACATAGAAATGTGATATTTTAAAAATATGCATCATACATTCTTTTCACATTCTGTGCATGGAGGATACTGTGCTAGGTATTGAATTATTATTAGAAAATAATAACATAAAATTATTATATGGTAAGGAAAGTAAATGTAGAAATAGGTTCTATAGATTAGATTTGATGTACCATATTTGTATAGCATTTCATAGTTATAGTAGTTCGATAGTTTATAAAGTGTTTTCCTTAGAACAGCCTTGTAAGTTAAGTACTTTAATTATGAGTATCCCCATTTTGCCTATGGCAGATAAGCCTATATAGGTAAAGTGACCTGCCCCGAGGCCTCGAACTAGTAAGAGCTGGGATTTCAATCCAATATTTCAGATTCAGAGTCTAGTGCCCATTTCACTACAACTCCGCTGTATGATCAGGGTGTCATATGAAAACCAAGAAGGAAAACTAGAGTTAAATTATTTTTAAGGACATGGGTGTGGTTTCATCTAAAATTATGAAAATATGGGATATAACAGTGACTGTGATTTAGGTGAGGTATTAGCTGAAAATGCAACAAACAGTTTGGTTATTGTTACCAGGCCAACAAGATCCAAGGACATTTTGCAGATGTGTGTGTGTGTATTTTCTTCTTCTGTGTCTCATTTTCTCAGTTTGGATGACTGATGACTTTCTTTTGAAAATTGTACTACACATATCCAATTTTAGAGTTAAGTTCTGCCAACATTTTTTGGTAGAGGAACACTTTTCAAACTATTATTTTATTAAACTACAGCACCACATTTTGCAAAGTAAAACAGGAAAAATATTTTATATTCATGAATAATAGCTTCAAATCCATTTATAGCATATATCAATTATGATTAGACTATGTGTAAATAAAGCATGATTTCCCCATATATTACTTTCATTTGACAGAAGGGAACAGATAGGGAAGAGCAAGAAATAATTTTTGGCTATATTACACTGAATGTATTTTTTGCCATAGACTGAACAAAATAACTTGATAGTCTAAAAACCTTTGTTAGCAATTTTGGGCCCACTAGCAAAATGCTAAAATTAAAGTTGTACCTTAATTGTTGTTATATTTGCATTTTTACTCATCTATTAACATTTAGAAGCTAATTGCTTCTGAGATTTTGTGTTCAATTATAAGTATCACATTTTAAGAAGCTAGTTGGAAAACTGGAGTACTTCTAAAGAAGAGCATCAAGATGCAAGGGGCCTAGAAACTGCCATGAGGAACTGGGGCTGATTCCCCAGAAGACATAATTATAAGGATAATAGAGCTATTTTCAGTTATTTGAAAGGACTACCATGGGAAGAACATGAGTTAGTGGTAAGAATATTGACTTTGGAGTCAAGAGAACCTGCTTCAAATCCTGTCTTATTCACCTCTGTGACCTTGGGCAAGCTACTCAATCTCCCTGGGCTTCCATTTCTTTGTGAAATGAAAGGGTTGAACTAGGAGTCATCTAAGGCCCCTGCCAACTCTGTGTCTATGGTCCTGTGTTGAAGGGGAATAATATTCCTTTGATATAGCCCCAGAGGGCTAATTTAGGAACAGTGGGTAGAAATAATAAGAAGGCAGATTTTGGTTTACCAAAAGGAAGAATTTTCTAACAATTTATAACCTGCACCAAAATAGAGTGAACTATTTTAATGAAATAAGGAGCTCTCTGTCAGTGGAAATATTCAAACAGAAGTTGGACACCTATATTCAGGTATGGTGTTGAAGGGATTCCTTACTGAGTGGGTAAACTTGATTACTTCCAAGGTGTGCTCCAACCCTAAAGTAATATTCTTTTCTTGCATATAATTGGTCTACATATGATATTGCTTATGGCATATATACAAAGTTTAAAGATCGACTGGTAGAATTGGCATATTCTTTACCTGGTTCCTATTTATGTGACATTTTCAGAGCTACTATTCATTTAATGGCATTTGAACAAATCTTGAATTCTTAACAATAATACACTGCCTTAGCTATTAAATCATATTGCTTTGAATTTCCAGATATAATGGGAATAGATTATAATGAAGTGTTGGATTTTGTGAAGACTAGAATTGCCATGTTGAGCAATTAATCGGTGTCAGATTCACAGTTATTTAATATTTTTTAAAAATTGACAGTGATTTCTGTCTGACCAGAGTGGAATCCTAGCTTTTCCTTTACTTAGTACGTTTCATATAATTATCTCAAAGAAGTTTGGACACATTTCTTAACAAAATTATCATAGCATCCAGTTTTCCAGTGAAACAAATGGAAGACATGAAATTTTAAAGAAAATTTCCATGAGGTGCTCCATTAGGATGACTTAAATATGTTTTAGTAGAATGAAAAAATATTGAAGAGCTATGATTATATGAAAATATTTAAAAGATAATTTGATTATAGATATAAGATATCTTATGGATAACTATGTTGGAGTTTCTTATTGTTATAAATACATGAGCTTTTATACTTTAAAACTATTCATTTGCCTTCTTTATAAATATTGCAAATCTGTAGCACTAATCACTTAAGTATATACTTTATGATTAAAAGTCATAACTTTAACATGTATGCTTTTTTGTTTTCAATAATTTTATTTTAAAAATCTCAATATAATTTTTAAAGTCTCAAATAGTTAAAGCACTAGGGGTCAAATGAGTGATTCAGTTAAATTACTCAACCAAATTTAAAGTAAGTTTTAAGTTACCTTAACCAAAAAAGGATACTTATTATTCAATCAATCAGTCAGTCATAGGTTTAGATTAAGTGTGAAAAAATCCATGATGAGCTGGAATGACTATCACAGGAAATTGCTTGGATTGGCTTAGGAAACTTGGTTATGCCTTGTAGGTCAACTGTACAATATTGAATTTCCAGTTTGGTTCGAGGGATTTGAATATCTGGTAATGGAAAGAAGAGAGAGCTATTCCTTATAAGGTGGGAAGAGGAAGAGAGTACCTTGGTCTAGGTCTTCTTTCTCCCTCCCAACTGGAGGAAGACCTTGTGAACTTTGGAACATTGGAGGATTTGGAATTTACCATCTTCCCATCAACATTGCAGCAGTATCTCTGGAACCACTTATGGTAGTGTCTGCATTGGGAGCTAAGGACAGATTGGATGAGATGAGGAAAGCAGATTCAAGGCTTTACGAGGAACTTAACAAGAAGCCAACAAGCATTTATTAAACTCTTACTATGTTCCAGGCATTGTGCTAAGCACTGAGATACAAAGAAAGGCAAAACCATATCCTACCCTCAAGAGACTCATGTTCTAATGGGAGAGACAACATGCAAACAATTAGGGGTGTGTGTGTGTATGTGTGTGTGTGTGTGTGTGTGTGTGTGTATGTATAGGAAATTGGAGAAGGCACTAGCATTGAGGGAGTGGGAAAGACCTTGTGAAGAAGGTAGGATTTGATCTGACACTTAAAAGAAGCCAAGAGTCTTAGATGAGTCGGAAGAGACTTTTCAGGCATGGGAAAACATCCAGTTAATAAAAGGCTTAGTCTGGAGATGGAGTGTCATGGGTGAGAAACAGTAAGGCTAGTTTTGCTAAATCATAGAATACATGGAGGGGAGTAAAGTGTAAGAATACTGGAAGGGCAAGGCTGTAAAGGACTTTAAAAGCCAAGCAGGATTATATATTTCATTCTGGGCATGATTAGGAACCACTGTAGCATATAGAATAGGGGAGTGACATGGTCATACCTGCCCTCTAGGAAGATTAATTTGCCAACTGAGTGGAGAATGGATTATAGTAGGGAGAAACTTGAGGAAGAGAGATCAACCAGAAGGATATTGCAGTGGTTCAGGAATGAGATAATGAAGATCTGCACCAAGGTTGTGGCAGTGTCAGAGGAGAGAATTGAATGAATACAAGAAGTAGCATGAAGTTAGAAATGATAGATTGGCAATAGATTGATTACATAGGGTAAATGAGAGTGAGGAGTCAGGGATGATACCTGTCTTGTGAAACTGGTTGACTGGGAGGATGGGGGTACCTGGGACAATTGTGGGGAAGGTAGGAAGAGAGGATAGTTTGGAAAAGATAATTTCAGTTTCGGACATGTTGAATTTAAGATGTCTAGGGGATATCTAGTTCAGGATACCCAATAGGCATTCGGAGATGTGAGACTAGAAGTTAGGAGAGAGGATAGGACAGTATCTGAGAATTTTTTGCGTAGAAACAATAATTGAATCCATAGAAGCTGATGAGATAACTAAGAAAGATAGGATACAGGATGAAGAAAAGAGGACCTAGGACAGAGCTTTGGGGAATACCCACAATTAGTGGCCATAAAGATCCAAAAAGAAGACTAAGAAGGAACAGTCAGACTGGTAAAAGAAAGACCAAGAGACAGCAGAGGTACAAAAACCTAGGGAGAAGAGAGTATCAAGGAGAAAGACTGCAGAGAGGTCAAGAAGGATGAAGATTGAGAAAGGCCATTAGATTTGACAGTGAACAGATCTGCGGAAGAGAATGAGAAGATAAGAAGTGAAGACATTATAGATGGCTTCTCCAGGAGTTTAGCCACAAGCAGGAGAGCTATAGGACCATAGCTAGTGAGCATGGTCAGATCAAATGAGATTTTTTTAAAGGATGGGAGAGACATGGATGTCTTTTGTAAGCAGCTAGGAAGCATCTAGTAGGCAGAGATTTGGGAATAGTAGTGAGTGTTATCTACTGGAGAAGATGGGTCAGAATCCAATTAAGGGTGTGTATAGCAGGCTTTGCATTGGCCAGGAGAAAAGTACATCTTTGGGTGAAATGGGCAAAGGAGGAGTTACTGGGTGAAGATATATGAGCAATGTGAGGTGTGGAGGAGGAAAGGGGGTGCTTTAAGCTTAATAGGGTAGGATGGACTTTTGGGAAACCTGTTTCTATTGCAGTGGGTGGCTTCTCGAAAATGGTTTCAATTTTTAATTTTTTTTAAGGTGAAGAAGCTTTGAAATAATTTTAACTGGCAATTTTAACTACCAAAAATGTTAAGTCAAAAGAATAATAAAAGGTACTATTAAAACAAAACATTTGCATTTCATTTTCCCTTTAATAAATAGTATTTCATATTAGGAAGCTATGCTTCTTTCTGAACAAGATTTTTGTAAGGATGTTTATTTTCAACACCAGTAAAAAATAAAATAAGAATAAGAAGTTGATGTGTCCATCATTGTGAATTGGCCTTTTGAAAAATGTAATAAGCCTGTTTTCCAACTCTAGGTGGAGCTCTTTGTTTTTTTTGTATGTTGTCACCCTGTTAAATTGGATGCTTTGTTTTCAAAGCTAGCTATTTTTGGATACTTCTGAACAACAACTCTCATAAGCTTTTCCCTTATGGCAATTTCCAATGGCTTCTTTTCTAGCTATAGGGCTATGTACAGTGATACAGGCTATAGAAAAAAATGTCATTTATTTTGTAATGGACCTAAGGAATTCAAACCTTGGTTATTTTGAATCTAACTTAAATCTGTTTCTATAGCAACAGAATAGCATATTGTCATGACACAATGTGATGCAGTTTCCATGGTGTTTAAAAAAATGAAAATGTTATTTATCACTTTTATTTCCTATAAACCTCATTCCTGAAAAAGGATTCATGGAATTATGATCTTCTTCCTCAGTGACTGGTTTTATTTTATGAATAAGAGCGAAAGATAAAACTCTTACAGATATTATTAGTTGTTGCTATAGCAACTGATTCAGTACTGCTCTCCCCTTTGTGCACAAGGGGGTGCTAGTTTTGTGTCTTTTTATGAACACAGACGAGACCCTGCAGTTGTTATTTCTTCTCCCTCTCCTATCAACTTAGTCAGGATTACACCTGTAGAAAAGAATCCTGGACCAGGTGTAATATTTAGGGTTGTGTCAGAATAAGTTGTTTTGACAAGATAAAACCTACAGAGCCTCCTAGACAGCTACACTTCCATAGGTCCTTTTGCTGTGTCCTCAGCCATATCCCTCTTGTGGGCTGCACGTTGATCCCAGTAACATGAGAAAAATAGCCTGGCAAGGCCACACCCAAATCCAGGATTTCTGTGTGGAAGCTCAAAGGTGGGAATTCTTCTAATAGAAAAATGACATCAGCTAAATGTATTCTCTGAGGACTGCAAAGATGAGCAGAGCTCCCAGCATACAATGCTCTCCAGTCCTCTTTAAAGTGAATCACACCGTGAAATTCAGCAAGAGAGTATAATTTGCCTGGAGCTCTCTCTGAAACCAGCCTTCCACTGCAATCAGTAGAGGGCTCACTTGATGAGGTTTTCTTGCTTCAAAACAAAACAAAACAAAACCCCTAAAACCAAAACTACTTTATTCACTAAATTTTGGAGTATTAAATCTAAGGACCACTACCTGAAGCTTGAAAAAAAAAGTCATATTAGGAGGTTCTACTACTTAATATAGTGAATAATAAACTTATTAATCATCCAAAAATATTAATCTCCTGCTTCACAAAGTAAAGCATAGTACTAAACACTGTGAGACATATCCTGAAGTATAAGCCACACCCTGGGCTCTGAAGAATCTCTGGAGGACTTAATTGGTGAGATAAGACTTATGTACACAAAAAGTTAATAACAGAAATCTAAATAAATCTTATCTATAGCATTCCATTGGTTTACCAGTCTAGTAAATATCAGAAAAAGAAATGAGGTTAATTTGGCAGATGCTATTCTTGGTGAAACCATGTTGACTCTTTAGTATCACTTTTCTAGATGTCCGCTAACCATCTAAATATATAAAATAATACATTTTAGATTTTTGGCAGGGTTTAAGTAGGGATCACTAGCCTATAGTTTACAAATTCCACTTTTCCTTTTTTGAAAATCAGAACATTTAATCTTCATGCTGGAGCACCTCTTCTATGCTCCACAGCCTTTGAAAGATAAGATGGATCATCCACCCACATCCTTCTGTTCTTTCATTACCCTGAAATATAGTTCATCTGGATCTGTTGATTTAAACTAACCCAAAGCACCTACGTCCTCTTCTTACTTATCTTGATCTGTTCTCTCTGAGCTGTTTTTTTTTTGTTGGCCTTTCCAGTCCAAGGAGCATTCCATTTGTCATAGAAGACACAAGTAAAATAATTATTCAGCTGTTTTCTTTGTCACCTGTTATGATTCACCTCTAAGTAGTGGGGTTTTCCCCCTTTCTTTGATTTTCTTTTTACCTGTATAATTACCATCACCTCCACCACCACCACCACCACCAAAACAACCAAACAAACAAATCAAAAAACTCCATTCTTTTGGTCTTCTTTAGTGTTCCTGCCACCTCAGCTAGGTGGTCTAATGGAGAGATCACTGCAGTTGGAGTTACAAAGTCCTGAAGTCAAATCTAGCTTTAGACATTTATGAACTACGGGACCCTGGGAAGTCCCTCAACCTTTCTCAGTTTCAGTTTCCTTCTTTGTAAAATAGTAATAATACTAGCATTTTACAGGGTTGTTGGGAGAATCAGATGATTATAAAGAGCTTAGCACAGTGGTTACACATAGCATTATATAAATGTCAGCTCTTAATGGCTAACGTTATTATATATGATCATTCCTTCATGATATACCTTGCTGGATCATCATCTATGTTGTGTTCCCCATACTTCTGGGATGCCTGAAGGTTCTTTTCTAGACTCTTTTTTTTATACTCTCAGTAACCTTATTAGGTCACATGGGTTTAATTGTCATCTCTAGGTAGATAATGCCAGTATAGATGTGTATAAGTATGTATGTATATGCATACATAAGTATATGTGTTTGTGTATTGTGTATTCAGTTTGAGTCTCTTTTCCTGAGCTCCAGTTCCCCATTACCATCTGATCATTGGACATTACAGACTAGGTATACCATAGCTATCTCAAACTCAACACATCCAGAACAAAACTCCTCTCCCGGTAAAATGCAGCCCTCTTCCAATCTTCCCTGTTTCTATTGAGAGAACTGCCATCCTTTCAGTCACTTAGGTTCTCAACTTCAGTGCCATCTTCCACTCCTTACTCTCCCTTACCTCACATATTGAATTAGTTGCCAAATCTTGTCATTTATACCTTCAAGACATTTCTCTCATCCACATCCCCTTCTCTCTATTCATACAGTGATCTTCCTAATTTGTGTTCTCATTACTTCTTGACTGTTGTGGTGCCCTCTTAATTAATTTCCCATTCTCAAGTCTGCCTCCATTTTAATACATCCTCCATAAAGCCACCAAAATGATTTTCCTAAAGTACCAGTTTGATCATGTCACTTCCCACTCAGTAAACTTTAGTGGCTCCCTATTTTCTCTAGGATCAAGTATAATTTCCTGTTTGACACATTAAGCATTTTAATGCAAAGTCCTTTATCACCTGGCCACAAGCTACCTTTCTACCCCTATTGCATATACACTAAAATCATGTAAAACTAGCCTTCTTATTGTTCCATCTTCTACTTCTTTGTGTGTATACCAGCTGTCCCCCATGCTTGGGAATGCATTTTATGTTCTCCTTTTCCTCTTAGAATCTCTAGTTTCCTTCAAGGCTCAGTTCCTTTTCATGAAGCCTTTCCTCATACCTGTCCCCTCAATAGTGATTTCCCTCTTAAAGTATCTTGTGCCTATCTAGTTTTTATATACATATATATGTATGTACATAGATGTGTTTTGTATTTATACATGTACACATGCATATGTGCACATGTATGTGTGTATACACATTGTCACCTGTGCTTATATTCTGGTAGGGAGCAGATGTGACATAAAACATAAAATAATAATAATAATAATAAAAAATACACAATAACTGTGTAAGAGGCACAGATAAAATTCTGTGTGATATCTGAGGCAATAGTCTTTACATGCAGGCGGGATTAGAAAGTTAATTGAATTTGAATTGGGCTGCTTGAATATAGATAGATAGGAACGAAAGGCTGTCTGTACAGTGTCAAGATCATTAGCTTTGGAGTCAGAGAATCTGGGTTTGAATCCTGGCTCTGCTACTTACTAGCAATGTGACCTCAGACATATCACTTCTCTCTGGACCTTAGTTTCTTTATCTGTAGAATGAGGAGGCAATACTAGATAATCTCTAAGGTAACTTCTAGGTATAAATTTAAATTTATGGAGTGGGGAATAGAGAGGACACTGTCTAGGAAAAGCATGGGTAAAAAGCACGGAAGGAAGAAAGTACAAATGTTCCAACTTATTATCCCTTCTGAAATTGATCCCCCAAACTGGTCAGAGTATTCCAGATGTAGTCTGACCATATCTGAGTACAACAGGACTGTCTATCATTCCCCTACATTGCTCTGAATACTGTGCTACTCCTAATGCACTCAAGATTGCATTGACTTCTTTTTTATTGTCTTTGTCGTACTATTGACTCATATTGAACTTTCAGTCCATTAAAATCCCCAAGGTCTTTTCCCCAAGAAAAGTACATGTCCTTTTCATTTGGGTTTTTTTTTTTGACAAAAATGGATTTTTTTAAACTTATGTGCTAGATTTCTTGTATCATTAAATGTGATCTTACTGACCTCAACCAATTGTTCCAGGTTTCTGAGGTAATTTTGTATCCCATAAAATCAAGGTTGTTTTGGATCCCAATTCTGTTATCCAGAGTAGGAGCTGTCCCTGTTAGCTTTGTGTCACAAAAAATTGATAAACATGCCATCTCTACTGTCTCCTAAGTCACTGAGAAAATTATTGACAGAGTAGGACCAAGGACAGAGCCCTCTGACACTCCAGCAGAGCTCTCCCTTCAGATTGACATCGATCCGTTTTTCATCACTTTGAGTCTGATTTGTGTCCAGTCTGTGAACTACTTGTGAAACACTTTTAACAATTAGAATTTCATCCACATTATCTCTGTATAGTGAGAGGCTTTATAAAATGCCTTGCTAAAGTCCAGAAATGTTACATTTATAGCATTCCTCTGATCTACTACTAGTCTAGTAATAAATGTCCAAAAAGATAATGAGGTTAGTCTGATGTGATTTGTTCTTGATGAATCCCTGTTGGCTCAGGGTGATTATGGCTTATCTGAATATTATAAACCATTCCTTTAATACTCCATTCTAGAATTTTAAACCAGGAATTGACATCAAGCTCACTGACCTCTGGTTTGAAATGTCTAACATTTTTCCCTTTATGAAAATCATAATAAAAATTTCCCTTCTCCTGACCTCGTGCCCATTCTCCACACTTTCTGAAAAGTTATCAACACTTATTCAAGAATCACATCTACATGTTTTTCAGTACCCTGATATGTGTTTGGCTCAGCTGCTTGAGTTTAACTCATGGGGGATAGCTAAATGATCTCTTAGTATCTCTCATCACATTTTGGGTTTTAATTTACTCACAAGTCATTCAGCTTCTTTTGACCTAAATTTCTCTGTATGAAAAGTGAGGGGAATAGATTAATGAGGTCTCTTCCACTTCTAAATCTGTAATGATAAAGAATTATCTATAAATATCTTTCATCTTGGAGTAGAAAATGTCAAAGTAGGAGGAGAATAATAGTTCTGTCTTCTCCTGGTGGTCCACTATCACATAGATCCTTTTCCCTTGATAAAAAGTAAGACTGTTTCATTTTTCTCTTTGCATATTTGGAGACTAGCACAATTTGTTTCATCTAATGTGTTTAAGAAATGCTTATTGATTGATTGGTGATAGGATTTAGAGCTAGAGCTTAGAGGTACCCTAGTGCAACCGCTCCATTTTACAGATGGTCTAGAGGTTGTGATAATTTTCTCCTGTACGCCAAACAGGGTTCTCTTCACTTTTTCTGCTTTCTCTGTTGCTTCCAACATTGCAAATAACCTCACTGACATTATTTTTATAAAATCTTGCTATTCTCTTCATTATTTCTAACAACTTGCCTTTTTTGTACATGAATTTTAAAGATCAGAGCTTCTTGATAATCTAGCTCCCAGTATAACCACATTGGTCTCTTTACACATTTTCCTTCTCTCCCTTCATTGATAGTTATTGTGACTGCATTAAAATTTTATTCTTGAGAACTTTCCATCCTATGATACAGCATGGCACAGTGGATAGAATACTATACTTGGAGTCAGAAAGACCTGAGTTTAAATCCTTCCTTATGTAGTATGTGAAAGATGAAATGATTGAGGAAAACAAAGGTTCAGTCTTCCAAACACATAATTTTATTAAGCAATGAAGGCCAATTGCCTAACAAATTGGGACCAGGCCCCTTCCTTTGCTTAGGGCTGGACCTCAAATACAGGGAGAAACAGACTCTTATACATGAAAAACAATTACTCAAGCAAGACCAATTAATCAAAAGGAAACAATATAACCTTAGGTAGTCTCATTTCTAATTGGATGAAAGATTAGGGACTTTCCAAGTTGAGAGGCGGAGAGTGAACAAGTGAAATTCTCTGAATTCAGAAAAAGAGGAGTCCCATTCCCCCCAAGTGCCTGCAAACAATCAAAGGAACATAGAAACAATAGCTGGCTAGTTTTCAGGTAAGACATATAGGTTGCTTGAGATGTGCAGTTGTGAGAAAATTCCTTGCATCAATCTCTGAATCTGACTAGTTTTCTGGTCAGCATAACCTAGGTCTCTAAGGGTCTCTAAATAGCAGGGAGAAGTTGTCCAGTTTCCCTGCCATGCAGGACTGGGTTCAGACAATACAGTAGGTTTTTCTTCCAATCACACAATTGATTAAACTTTTCTCATGAGACAGAATTTGGACTAGACCCATAATTGAATAGAAAGGGAACTTAGCTAACTCAAGAATTGAGTCACAAAATGGAGTCGGTGTGGTTCATTCAGTTCCCACAATTAAACACTTGCTGTTCTAATCCCCTCATTTCCCTCACTTAGATACTAACTCTATGTCCTTGAGCAAGTCACTTAACTACTCTCAGAGGGGAAGGCAGTAGCAGCTGGGGAGCCTGGGAAGACCTGTGGACCTGAGCTGAGTCTTAAAGGAAGCCAGAGAAACTAAGAGGTAAAGGTCACTCAATCAATAAACATTTTCGTCAGCCAACAAACATTTATTACATGCTTACTATGTGCTAAATAGGGTTCTCTATGGTAAATACTGGAGATACAAAGAAAGGCAAAAGATCATCCTTATTCTTATGGAGCTTATAGTCTAATGGGAGAGACAACATGCAAAAAGCTATGTTCAAGCAAGCTATATGCAATATAAATTGGAAAGAATCAAAAGAGGGGAGGTATTAAAATTAAAGGGGATAGGGAAAGGCTTCCTTTAGCAAGTGGGATTTTAGTTAAGACTTGAAGGAAGCTATGAAAGCCAAGAGGTAGAGATGAAGAGAGAGAACATTCCAGGCATGGGAGACAGAAAATGCCCAGAGTTGTGAGATGGAGTATCTTGTGTAAGGAACAACAAAGAAACTAGTTTCACTGGAATAAGTGGGCAACAGAGCATAAGGTGTAAGAAGATTGGAAATGTAAGAGGGTGGGTTTCACTCCTGATCTTATCAAACTTAAGCCTTTGCACATAATTAAATGAAATGTTACTGTGAAACCCTGTTACTGTGAAACCCAAGTGACTTGTCCAAACACCTCTCTAGATACACAAATAGCTTTAAATCTGCCCTTCTTTGTCTATGGTCCCCATTTGGAGAAACAATTTTTTCAATGCCTGTTTTGATAGAAATGAAAGTAAAAAGGCAAAGTGACAACTGAGGCATAATGTTTAGGTTTGGAAAGTCAGAATCAGAGATGAAAGAGAAATGGAGGTTGACTGTTCTGGGACTCTTCTCAAAATGGCAGCCCTAGGAGGAACTCACCACTGGGAGAAGGGGGCTAGATATCCCAGGGTGAGGAGGCCCTATGGGTTGAAGGGATAACAGATGAGGTACAGTGTTGAAATCCAGAAAGTCAGAAGTAGAGCCAGGAGGGGAAAGGGCCTGCTCTGTTCAAAACAGTGTTGCTAAGTACTGGAACAAAATGTGGCTACAGAATGAATAGAGGAAACATTCCCTGGAATTTAACAAATTATCTGGATACCACTTATAGTCATATAGATCTTATCTGGACTTTTACAGTAGCCTCCTAATTGATCTCCCTGCCTTCAGTCTCTCCCCTTTGCAATCCATCAGACACTTTGATATCCATCCATGACATTTGTAAAGCACAGATCTGGCCATGTTACTCCCTTGCTCAAGAAGCTTCTGTGGTTCCCTTTTTACTCTAGGATACAATTCAGACTCTTCTAGCTTTAAAAACCCTTCACGGTATAGCTACAGACTATCTTTCCAGACTTATTGTGTATTCCTCCCTTTCATGTATTCTATATTTCAGCCTGTTCCTAGTACACACACTCCATTAGTTGTCTCTGCTGCCTGTGCCCAAGCTATCCCCAGGCCTGCACTGCTCTTCTTCCTTCTCACTTCTGCCTTGGTGAGTCTCTAACTAACTACCTTCAAAACTCAACTCAGTTGTCACTTCCTACAGGAAACCAGTTGTGATCTTCCCAGTTATATGTACTATCTTCCCTTCCCAAGAGATATTTTATATCTATTCTGTATTTATTTTAAGTGTTCATTTTTCTAACTCCTCTCTGCCATGTCCCAAAAGAAAGAAAGTTCCTTGAGGGCAGGGACTTTTTCATGTTTCTGTTTTATCCCCAGTTCCTGGCATAGCACAGCACCAAGTAGGCAATGAATACATATGTATTGAATGAAAGGCCAATTTGCTGAATACACAGTCGTCCTCTTAGAGACAAAACTATGCATTTTCTTTGTACATAAAGATCAATTTTCACTTGTAGGAACATCACAAACTAAATAAGCTGGAGCAATTTTGAGTCATTTTGGAGATTTTTAATCTCAAAGTTGGGAATCTGTAATTTTTTGTTAGTAAATTTAATAATACTGAAGTATATCCAGATTTCTCTGCAAGTTGGGCTTGTCAAATCTATTTTTAGTTCTTTAGGAAGCCAGTATTAAAAAAAAACAGCTATTTAGTTCTGCTGTATTTCTTATTTCATTTCTTTTTCCTCTTTTGGTAGTAATTGTTTGTCTGAATTTTAAAAAGATATTGGTTCCTTTGACCTAAACATCAATTTTCAAATTCTTGTTCCTAGTCATTAAAAAAATATGTAAGTGCAAAAAATGGGTTACCAGAAATCTGGTGCTTAAAGTAAGTCTTTTATTTGAAAGCTTTTTAGTGTGATTAGGTATATAAAGGAATTTCTAGCAATTAAAGGGTGTTCCAGAATTGAGTTCTCTTCATTTTTTGAAATTAAATTATGATAAATTAGCATACAAAGCATGGTAGAGAGATAAATGTATGTTTGTGTAATGGCAAGCAAAGTAGGACCTTTTGCTGTTTTTTCTTTTGGAGTGCTTCTCAGCACTAAGGCAATCAGGTGCCTTTGATTGAGCCTTGCCTTTGTTTGAATCAGGAGTTTTTGATTGAATCTAGAGTCCTTGATTGGAAACAGTATATATATTCTCCGAGGTTAGCATTTTGCTTTGGGAGCTCACTCATTGGAAGTGTTCGTGTGATTTGGCCAGATGAAACTCTGGGTAGCCATTAAGGAGCTCCCCCAGCTTTGAAAACCCAGATGCTGGTGCTTCTCTGTCTGTTAACTGTATGTATTGCTATAGTTAGACAGTTAGAAGCCTGTCTGTTGATTTGTGTTATTTTTTCTGTTTGTAATTTCTGTTTATATTTGCTCTGAAGTTCAGGGTGCTGACTTTTTCCCCTGAACTGAGTGAATGATATATGTATGTTTAATTAAAGTAAGATTGTTAACCCCTGAAACAACTATCTTTCCTTAGTGAAGCAGATCTAAGAATTTGTGCTAGCAGCCCTCCTGTGTGCTGGTTTTGTTGGTCTTCTACATCCACAGCAGCTGCTAGTAACATTGTTATTACAATTTGGCACCTGTAGCAGGAATTGGGTGCTTGTGAGAGAGACTGACTTATACATAAGTAAGATACTTATACATAGATAAGAAAGGCTGGGGTTACAGAGAACAGAGCATGATGATCTGTCTGTACCGTGCTATCATGCTATATTCTCATCCCAGTTGTTACTTTGAGATTATTCTCAACTATTGTAATGACTTAGCTAGACATTTTCCAAAATCTTACATATACACTCAGGCATTTTACTAATTAAAAAGTGGAAAGGGGTAGAGGAAATGAATTGTTTCTGCTTCTAACAATATGAACTCAGACTCTAGGACCATTGCAATTCATTCCTCACTGAAGGTTTAGAAATAGCGATTGAAGAGATGGTTATTCTTCATTCCTCTTTAAGCAAATAGAGCCTCTTTTGTTGCTTTTACCAAACTTTTGGAGAGTCTCCTGTGACTCTTGGAGCCCTGTCAAAGGGAGAGTGGTGGAGCTTGAAAACTATGATATATTTATATATTGGTGAAAATATATAATACAATGTCTTGTTTTGATAACTAAGTTGCAAGCCCACCAAAAGCATTCCCATTTAATTGTTTTGACAAAAATATAAACTTTGTCAAAACAATCATGACAGCTTTTTATTGTCTTTGTTTCAGGTCTCTTTCTAATCACTTTTCTGAGTACTTCTGAAATTTGGTGAAAGTCTTAAGTTTGTAAATAGAGGTAATCAATATATATGTTCTAATTCTACTGTCTTCATTTCATGACCTTGTATCAATCTTTCCAAATGCTTTTGTATTTTTATTACTTTTATAGTGTATTAATATTTTCTTATATGAACATACGTTAATTTGAGAGGCAGGCAGAGTGTCATGGTAGATATAGAGCCAGCCATGGAGTAAGGAAAACCTGGCTTTAAGTCTCACGTCTAATACATACTAGATGTGTGTCTCTAATCAAATCATATAAAATTTCAATGCCCCAAGTAATTCTCTAAGATCATAAGTTATATAGCAGTTGCAGCTCTGCATTGATGGAGGGAATTTCCTTTTCCAAACCAACAAAATCACAGGTCTGGAAAAAAATGCCATAATTTATTCAACCTATAATCATTTGCAATTTTTTGCTATTATAGGTAAAGTAACTATAAAGAATTTCGTACAAACTTTTTCCTCTTTTTACAATATTCATATATAGTCTTAGTAATAGCATCACTAGATCAAAGAGAGTGGTTAGTGCAGTAAGTCTTAATGTTTATTGCAAAATTGCTGTTGAAAAAAATTATACTTCACAGCACCTCCAACATTGTAATAATGTGGTGATTTCCCTTGGGGTGTTTGGGGAGGACTAGCACCTCTGGTGTGAGGGCTTGCCAAGCCCTTTTTCAGGGCTACTTTCTACCTTTGATGTCCACCTGATTCACCCAGTTCTCACCTGTGGCTCCAAGAAACTGTAGCATGCACAGCAGCTACACCCAGAAGAATCATCTTGGCAGATGGGCAGAGCCTGTGATGTCATTGGTCCTCTTTGAAAACTAAGGACAAACAAAACCACAACAATTTGGTGATTTTTCCCAAAAAAGCCCTTCCAATATTTCATTTTATAATTTCTGACTTTCATAAAGTATCATTACCTGATATCCAACCTGCTAGTGATGAAACACTCTGTATTCAACCACTCTGTATCCTCGGACAAAGGACTCAGTTTGTCACAGTCTGTCCAGTTTATTAGAACCTCCCAGAGCTTATGTTCTTTTAGCACAGCCTTTAGGAACTCAGTTGTTTCATTTGCATTTCTTTGATTATTAAAATTCAAGTCGTATTTTGGTTAATTATTAACAACGTGTATTACATTCAACTCAGTATTTATGTGTAAGGGAGTACAAAGATGAAAACAAAACGGTCTTATCCTATCTGTTTATGCCATACAATTTCAGATTCTCAGAGTTGGAAAAACCCTCAGAAGTGATGTAGTCTAACCTGGAACCAAACATATTCCCCATCATGTCATCTCTGCAATTTAAACACTTCGGTGATCAGGAGTTAGCTACATTTGATTCAATTCAGAACATTCAACTTTGACACAACACTAATTCTTAGCAAGTTTTTCTTAGATGGAGTTGAAATCCACCTCTTTATAATTTTATCCATTGCTCTTCCTCAGTATTAGTCTATAAAGACAGATACATAGGACAAATTGATTCCCTCTTCAACAGAAAAACCCTTTAAATATTTGAAGAGAGGTGCCACGTTCTTCCTAAGTCTTCTCTTCTCAAGGCTAAATATCCCTAGTTGCTTCAGTCATTCTTCCCATGGCATTGTTTCTGCTTTCCTCTGGAAATATTCTGTGTTTTCCTTATTAGAAACTAATACCCCAGAAATGATCTGAACAGGAAAGAGCACAGGACTTGCTACTCTAGTCCTTCTCATGATGCTTTTTTTAATGTAGCCTAAGATTTTGTCAGCAGTATCACACGATTAACTCATAGTGAACCTGTAGTCTACTATGACCCATATCAGAGCTTGTTAACATTTTTTTGTATGATGGGCCCCTTTGGCAGTCTGGTAAAACCTATCAAAATAATATTTTTAAATGCATAAAATAAAAGACAAAAGATTATAAAGGAAGCCTGTTATATGCAAATACAGTTATTAAAATATATATTTTCTTAAAAACTTCATGGACCCCAGATTAAGAACCTCTGCCCTAGATCTTTTTTAGAACCCTAACTAACCACACGTTATGTTGAGGTTGATATTTGAACCTAAGTATAAAACTTTGCATTTATGCCTTTTACATTTTTCTAAAGTGTTTAAAGCCTTTTTGTTGATTTTTTAATATTACCTTCGTTTTGGATATCTCTTATCCTTCCCCACCTAGTGAGCGATTCCTTTGAATACAGAATAAATAAAAAAGACAAAAAAATTTGGCAAAACTAACAAGTCAGTAGAGTCTGACAATATAGAGTGTGAGTTATCCTCACCTTTGCAAAGAAAGAAAGGAGGTACATTTTCTCATTTCTTCTCTTGAGTCAAGATTGAGTCAAGACTCAACCTAAGTCATGGGTTGGGCTTTTTCATTATAATTACATGACATTTAGTTTCATTTTTGCATGTATGGTCTTTTTCAGTTTTACTGCTGTGGTTGTATATATCATTTTCCTGCTTTAGCTCATTTCACTCTTCATCAGTTCCCCTACTTTGAATTCATCCCATTCCTCATTTCTATGGCACAATAGTATTTCACCACATGATTTGCTTATCCATTCTCCAACTGATGCATATCTGCTTTGTTTCCAATTCTTGGCTACCACTAAAAATGTTGTTCTGAAAATTTTGATGTATGGTACTTCTCTTTCTATCCATAAACTCTTTGGAATATATGACTAGTAAGATAATCTCTTGTCAGAGGGTGTGAACATTTTCATCACTTTTGTAGCATAATTCCAAATTGCTTTCCAGAATGACTAGATCAGTTCACAGCTCCGCTAATAGTCTATTAGTGTATCTGTCTTCTCACAACAAATCAACTTTGATTATTTCTATCTTTCTCAGTTTTCTGGATGTGAGGTGGAGCCTCAGTGTTGTTTGGTTTGCATTTATCTTATTAGTTGTTGTTCAGTCATTTCAGTCATGTCTGACTCTTTATGACCTCATTTGAAGTTTTCTTGGAAGAGATACTGGAGTGGTTTGCCATTTCCTTCTCCAGCTCATTTTGCAGATGAGGAAATTGAGACAACCAGGGTTGAGTGACTTGATGGGGTCACAGAGCTAGTAAGGGTCAAAGGCCAGATTTGAGCTCATGAAGATGAATCTTCCTGATTCTAAGCCTGGCACTCTATCTACTCTATCCATTTTTTTATGTCTTCTGACTACTTGGCAAGGACAGCTGATATAAAACATTACACCCAAACTAGCAGGACTTTCCCCTTAACATACAAAAAGTCCCTGGAGAGATTGGGTTCAGATGTAAAATATAATGGTAGTGAGGTACAGGAGTAGAGAATATGTTTGGCCCAGTGGTACCTCTGGACTCCTGGTCCTTCAAGTCCTTTCCTTCCTTCTTGGAGTCCTCATGACACTTCCTTAGGAGTAGGATTCTGCTGACCTTGGAGGGTCAATGTTTTTCTAAAGTTCAAAGCTAGCCCTTCTTTCTTCAGAGGTCACACAGCCTGAAGGATCACCATCCTCAATCTTTCTGCAGCCAACTATAAGCGCTTCTTATTTCATCAGCAGTTACTTCTCTGCCAATTGTTGCTACTTCCTCTGCCAATGGGATGGACTTCTGATGTGATATGTGAATCCACCTAAGATCTGGAAAGAAACAGAGACATTATGTGCTGATGGACACATGGTATCCAGGCTTCTCAACCTCCTCTCATCAATTCAAAGCAGTCCTCCTTATTACAAGTGATCAGGGAAAGAGGCTGAGAGATGAGTGGATTGAACCTTTTGTATGCATGCTTAGTTCTGGCTCTGTACCTCCTGAGCCGTTGTTTCTTCTGACTTTACAACTAATTAGAAGACTTTTTGTCATTACACTTTATTAAGCTCTCAGCCATTCATGACTGGAAATAGGCTCACCAATATTTCCACATAGTTGTATTGGAAGCAGATAGAGGAAAGCTGTTCCCAGGGGACCAAGGTTCAAGCTGTGTCATCACTCGATGCAGCTTTCTGTTAGCTTCTGGCAATATTGACATAATCACATAAGGTCATAAAAAGGCCCAGCTATGTGAGGTCAGGGTCCTTCAAACTTAATGGATGTCCCAAGCACACAGGAGTCATCACAGCCCGCCTTGCTAGCCCTATTTGTTTCCATATGGATATAAATAGGACCATTTCTACTCAAGTTCTAGAGCATCCGTGTTGAATATCCTTTCTGTGCAATAGCTAAATAAACCTCCATTTGTTAAATGTTGAGTGACATAGTGCCTTATTTCTTCCCAAATCAAACTCAAATTAACAGGGTACCAGCCTCAGTCAGGCTCTAACAATATCCAGTTTTCTAAACAGTTTCAAAACTTTACATAGGTTTTACTGCTGCTAGTATATGTTAGAGAAACCAGAGTATGTTAGGAGAATCATGCTTTAAATCCAGTTCAGTGTCTGTGCAGCCAGCTCCCCTAGTAGGGCTTCTCTTTTTCCTATATACGTAATTAGGATAACTAGAGAAGATGTAAAGGGGGAAGATGTGATTTTTAGCCATGAATCTGTATTTGGCAGTTACCACAAAGAAAATAACTGTAACCTAACACGAGTCTGCCTCTAAGAAAATACTTGGCTATTTTGAACATCATGAAAATAAATACATTTTAGAGTATAGAAGTCTCCAATCTGGCTTCTAAATCCTGATCTTGTAATAAACTGAAGTTTCTGAGTCTTAAGATTTCATTTAAATGAGTGAGAGAATATCAAATAGCCCATTCACTTGCCTCCTAGATGCTAGATAAATTTTGGAGTTACTTCATTGCTTCATGAGTAAATAAACTGTATAATTTCCTATTCACTTTTAATGACGTCTTAACTATAGTGGAGTATCAGTCAGTTCACTGTATCAGTCTCTTAAATGTTTTGTATTTCAAGTCCAAAGATGACAGTAGTAACTTACTATGTATGTATGTATGTATGTGTGTACCTATCTATCTATCTATCTGTCTAACTGGGTTTTTTTTCAATAGTAATGATAGATTTTCACTTATCCTTCTACTCTCTTTTGTCAAGTAAGTTAAGGAAATGGATTTGAGATAGCAAATTAGTTTTTGTCTATGACCAGGAACAGAATGATACTAAACTGGGAGTTCAGAGATTAAAAACTGCCAGTGTATTTCTATTACCATAATTCCTTTCCACCCCCACCCTCTGCCCCCACCTTTCAAGTCTTTTTACACCTTATGCCTCCCCATCCTCCAAGTGCTCTTTTCTCCAGTGACCCTGTCTTCCATCCCCCAACTGTGGGTATTGTTATTGACTGGCACCTATGCCTGGTATGCTCTCCCTTCTCATCTCTGCCTCCTGGCTTTTCTTAGCTTCCTTCAAGTCTCTACTAAAATCTCACCAGTCATCCTGATCTATATCTGGCTACTAGACCCAGATGGCTCCAGAGGAGAAAGTGAGGCTGGTGACTTTGCACAGCCTTCCCTCACTTAAATCCAATTCACTTGCGTGTCATGGCACCACCTCCCTGTTCTGATAGTTCTCTTGTGAGAATGAAGGACAGACAACAACAACAGGAACAACAACAAAACTTCGCCTTCTACTAGAAGCCTTTCCCAATGTACTTTAATTCTAGTGTCTTCCTTCTGTCAATTACCTCCAATTTACCTTGTTTTTACATAATTATTTCATTTTGTCTTCCTCCATTAAAATGTGATCTTCTTGAGAGCATAGTCTGTCTTTTCCCTTTCTTTGTATTCCAGGGCTTAGCGTAGCACCTGGCACATAGTAGGCATTTAATGAATGTTTATTGACTCCCTGATTCTCTAAATAACAATGCTAAGCAATTGCCAACAGCAAGCCTTTCACCAAGACATGATGTCTTTTACTCTTTTGAGGGGGGTTTAAGTATAGCTGTTCTATAAGTATTTATTATGAAGACAAATATATATAAGATTTTTGATCCAGAATTACAAGTTACCTCAAAAGTCATATGACCAACCCGCCTTGTTTTATAATTTTTCTTTATTTTATGCAGTATATTAATTATTTCTGTGAATGATTCATTTATTATTTACATAATTTCAGTCACCCCTTTTCCCCCTTAATTTATTATTTGTTTATTTTTAGCATTCTTTTTAAATTTTAAGTTCTAGGTTCTCTCCCTCCTGCCCACCCCCTCCCTTTCCCACTGAGAAGGCAAGCAATGTCATATCAATTATATGTATTGTGTATATATATATATCAATTAAACATATTTCCATATTAGCCATATCAAAAAAAGCAAAGAAAGAAAATTATACTTTGGTTTGTACTCAGAGTTCACCAATTCTCCCTCTAAAGGTGAATACTATTTTTTTTAATCGTGAGTCCTTTGGAATTGTCTTAGATCATTAGATCAGAGTAGCCAGATCTTTCACAGTTGATAATCATTACAACATTGCAGTTATCATGCACAGTGATCTTCTGGTTCTTCTCATTTCACTATGCATCAGTTCATATCAATCTTGCCATGTTTTTCTGAAACTACCACCCTCATCATTTCTTATAGCATGAGTACTCCATCATAATCATATTCCACAATGCTGTTTTTCATCCTTGTTGAAGGCATCTGACAGTCTCAAGGAAAACATTATGCTGAAACGCATGTATGATCAAGCACATAGACTTGCTTCATTCCATTGGTGACTGAGAAAGCATGAGAGCATCATCCTTTATCCAGAATCTGTGCAACCATCATGAAACTGGAGTTTAATACTGGTGAACTTCTCTAGGCAACCCAATTTCACTATGATCTTCCACAAGCCCTCCTGACTGAGATGTATCAAAGGCCTTGGTCAGGTCAATGAATGTTGTGTAGAGATGGCAAATTATTTAACTTGAAAAGGCTATACAAGCCAAGACTAAAACAAAGGGAGAGCTGGTATACAACTTTTTATTCACAGATGATTTTGTACTCAATGCAGACTTTGAGGCGGAGATGCAACAGAATGTGAATTGATTCTCTGCCACTTGTGCTAATTTTGGCCTGACAATCAATATCAAGAAAATAGAGGTTCTCCACCAGCCAACACCATACTATCCATACATGTAACTGTTAGTTACAGCAAATAGAGAATGCTGTGGAGAAGTTTATTTACCTTGTCAGTATACTTTCCAAAGATGTCCACATAGATGATGAGGTTAATGCACGCATTGCTAGAGCTAGCTCAGCATTTGAGAGGCTCTGAAAGAAAATGTGAGAGAGAAGTATTAGGCTGCCTTCCAAACTGAAGGTCTACAGAGTTGTTGTGCTGACTTCATTACTGAATGTCTGTGAAACCTGGACAGTCTACCAGCGTCATGCCAGAAAATTGAAGCACTTCTGTTTGAATTGTCTTAGGAAGGTTCTGAAGATAATCTGGCAAGATAAGGTACTGGACACTAAGGTCCTTTCTCAAACTGAACTGCCAGGCATTCAAACTCTGTTGCAGAGTGTGCAGCTCTGATGGGCTGGCCACAAAGCCTAAATGCCAAATGCACATTTACCCAAAAAACTATTTTATGGAGAACTCGTGCAAGGCAAGCACTCATATGGAGGTTAGAAGAAGTGATAGAAGGACACTCTCAAGCTTTCTCTGTAGAACTTTGGAATCTATTGTGAGACATGAGAGACATTGGCACAGAAGTGCCCAGTGTGGCATGCCCACATCAAAGAAGGTACAGTGCTCCATGAGGAAAACAGAATCACAGTAGCAGAAAGGAAGTATGAGATGTGCAGATCTAGAAACATCTCCACCCCAAATGTTCAAGGAAACTATACGTGCCCAACCTGTGGTAGAACCTTCAGAGCTTGTATAGGACTGAACAGTTGAACACACTGTACCTTGACTTCAATATTGTGATGTCATTGGTCCTCTTCAAATATGAAGGTTGAGCAACTGCCACAACTCGTTCAGCCATTCCCCAACTGATGAGCATGCCCTCGATTTCCAATTCTTTGCCACCACAAAAAAGAGTTGCTATAAATATTTTTGTTAGTATAGGTTTCTTTCCTTTTCCTTTGATCTCTTTGGGATACAGACCTAGTAGTGGTATTGCTAGATTAAAGGGTATGCACAATTTTACAGCCCTTTGGGCATAGTTCCAGATTATTGTCCAGAATGGTTGGACCAGTTCAATATTCTACCAATAGTTCATTAATGTACCTGTTTTCCTTCATTCCCTCTAGTACTTGTTATTTCTTACAGGTGCGAGGTGGCTCCTCAGAATTGTTCTAATTTGCCTTTCTTTAATCAATAGTTATTTATAGCATTTTTTTCACAAAATTATAGATTGCTTTGATTTCTTCTTTTGAAAACTGCCTCTTCATTTACATTGACCATTTATCACTTGGGGTATGGATCTTATTTTTATTAATTTGGCTTAGTTTCCTTTACATTTGAGAAATGAAGCCTTTATAAGAGAAACTTATAAAATTTTTTGATATTAATTTGTTGTCCATGGTACCTTTTAGCAAAATGTAGTTTCTCTGACTTTTGTTGTTCAGTTGTGTCTGACTCTGTGACCCTATTTAAGGTTTTCTTGGCAAAGATACTAGAATTGTTCGCCATTTCCTTTTTCAATTCATTTTACAGATAAGAAACTGTGACTTACCTGCCCAGAGTCACACAGGTAATAAGTGTCTGAGTCCAGATTTGAACTCATGAAGATGAATCTTCCTGACTTCAGGCAAGATGCTCTATCTACTGTGCCACCTAGTTGCCCTGTCCCTGATTTTCTCTTATAATTAGATCTGTTTTTGCTTTTGCTTTGCCTGAGGTCATGATCGCTACCCCTGCCTTTTTTTTTACTTCAGTTTAATCATAAATTGTTATCCAGTATTCAAGTTTGCTACACCTGACATTGTATTATCAGAAAGTCTAATAGCTATGTTCTCTACACTTTTATACAAGACATTGATAAAAATGTCACCTAGCACAAGGTCAAGCACAAATGCCTTGGGCACTCCACTAAAGACTGCCTGTCAATTTGGCATCAAACCATCATTGAAAAGGGGTGGATATCATGAGCAGAGGCATATAGGTGGGCAAGCACAAGACATTCGAGGGAATGGCATGTAAGATGGTTTGACTATATAGGTAAGGATTATGTTGAGGAGTACTGATAGAACTGGAAATATCATTTGGGACCATATTGCAGAGGGCCATCAATGCTGGGATATAAGGAGTCAGTACTTTATTTTGTAGGTGTTCAGATGCCTTTAATAGATTTTGAGCAGGCAAAATGTACTGTTCTCCCTGACTCTACTGCAGCATAGGACCCAGCTAGAATTGCTGCTGTACGTGCTTCATGGTATTGTTGGAAGCTGCCGTATTTTGAAGGAATTACAGTTAGTGAGTTCCAGTGTAGACCCTGGAGTGAATTTCATGGCAGAATCATACAATGAGCAAGCCATAGTCAAGAGCCAGGGATCTAAACACAATTAGAGTGGGGCAACAGGGCATTTTGTATCAGGGTGCTGAAATTTAGGAGTGCTGACAGCACTTTCAGCCTTTTACCAATCTAGAAACATCTTAGCTGAGTAACTAATTAACAGGCATAATTAAAGTAAGAAACTACCAGATGGCAACCATGTGACCACACCCCAGGTGAGTCCCTCATACTCTGCTAATTCATCCCGCCCCCAGTAGTATCTTTGCAGTGTCCCAGGGTCTTTGTGCTGCCACCTACACCCCTCCCCCAACTGAATTGAGGACAATTTTTGTGTTACTTAACCTAGGCACAAAAAATTGCTAGCTATATCTCTAATAAGAGCACAAAAAGGCCAGGTCTTTTTTTATATTTGAGTGGAAAATAAGGTTAATAGCTAGTGTGGACTATCTTGGTGCTGAATGTGTCTTGTCAGTAGTGTTGCTGGAAGAAGGAGCTAGGTCAAAGTCAAGAGTACAACCAAGTCCTGGGACCTCTACTACTCTATCTCCCATAACAACCATAGACTCTATGAAATGGCAGACAGGGAAAAAAATGAATAAAGGGGTGCTTTAGTTCAGTTTATATGGTGGTGGATGGACTGGGAGGGCTGAGACTAGAGGTAGGGATTCCTTTAAGAGGCTATTATCCTAGTTCAGGAACAAGGCAATATGGGCTTAAACTAGCTTGCTGATAGCAGGATTGGAAAGGAAAAGATCTTAACAGTAGCTGGTAACTAATTGTGAGGGGAAAAGAACAGTAAAAACTAAAGGTAACTTAGGTTGAGGTATGGTGTAAGTAGAAGAATACTGGCACCATTAACAGATACAGGAAAGCCACAGATCTCACCACCATCTCACAGAAGCCATGTTTATCCTTGATATCAACAAGCTTGGGCCACTCAGGAGTGGAGAATGTTACTTTATGAGACAAGGAGAGGATTATACTCATTCACCGCTGTTCTACCCTCTGCCCTCAGATCATGCTGGGCATTCATTCAGCTCTTCCTACTCTACTAGGGAAAAGAATCAACCCAAATAATAATTGTACTACTCATGCATTTTCCACACATCTGGCTTTTATAAGATGTAATTTATAATCACCCTTGGTAATACTAATACACCAGAAGCTACGCTGGTCACTCATGCAGCAATAGCAACAGCTTCTCTAACAGCTCAGACACATCCTGGAGGAGGCTGTTGTTGGAAGCTCCTGCTGCTGTTGCTGAGAGGCAGATTCATCTCACTTGTTTCAGTGATGACCAGCATCCATGGGCTCCATTTTCACTGCAAGGTCTAGTAACTCTCCCCTCCCTTCCTCTTTCCCTCTTCCATAGCCTGAGGCTGAATCACCATGTATAAATGATAGAAAGAGATCCTGGGAGTCCCCCTCAAGGAGTTTACGTAGGCTTAGTGGTATGCTAGTAAATGTTTAACCACTGCCTCTCTATGGGGAAAAAAGTATGTATTTACTATATATTAATGCAACTTTATTACACATTTTACTGATATAAAGGATGCATTGCACATAATTTACAAGTCATAATAAATCTACAATGCTTTTTATCATAAATTCCATTAATGTGCCAAATTGGTGTATCTGTAGCCAATCTATGGTTGCAATTCACCTACAATTTGAGAAATAGAGTTGCATCTAAACATGCTAATTTCCACCCCCCCCACAATATTTATTGCCATTAAATCTGCTATGTAATCTACTATTAAACTATTTCTCACCCTTGTACAAATTATATTCATTAAACTGAAACTTCTTTCAGTTACAGTACTACCAATTACAATAGTTCTAATTATCTTTTTAGCTTTTTGTATACCTGTAGGGATTAGAACATTGTTTGACTCTGTTATCTACAAAATCCAAAAAATAATTGCAGTCAATATAATAATTTAAAATTTCACTTAAATGATAGTTTTACCAGTTATCTATGGTGAAGTCAATTCTTCATAAGAACAATTAGATGATTCTAATAAATCTGAATAATTTAAAGTGCTTTTGTTGTTGTTTCTATCTGAAAAAAGATACAAGTTCATGTATTGAATTATATTTTCTAGTAACATATTCTTAGGAAAACCATTATTTATTATTTTTATTAAAAGGAATGTCTTTAAAGCTGTTCTTAAGATTCAAAGCTTCACCTTGAGAGTTATGCTTTCCAGTACCAGTCTTTAAAATTTCAAAATCTCTTAGGGTGCATTTAATTTCTGTATTTTCAGAATGTTAATTAATCTTGACTGTAGTACAGTTGAAAATAATGAAAATTCTTCAAGAATGTCAATTAAGGTCTTGAAAAAAATTAACATTAGCTAATCTCTTTGCCAAACCAGAGTAAGAAGAATGAAAAAATGCATAAATAATGCAGATTAGAACCACAGCACCATAGTACTTCATAAACTATATGCTTCCCATCTCAGTCCTACTATTCAAACAATTTTAATATTTTCAATTTCAAGTTTCTTAGCTATAGTTTTTAGCTTGTTTTAATTTTTATTATATTCATAAGTAAAATAAACTTTATTCAGAAATATTTTAAAATTATTAACCTGTTTTATTTCAGACATCGAATTGTCAAGTGATAATTACATTTTAGGGTAGCTAGATGACACAGTGGATAGAATGCCAGACCAGGAGTCAGGAACTCATCTTCCTTAGTTCAAATCCCCCCTTAGGTACTTCCTAGCTTTGTTACCCTCAGCAAGCCACTTAACCCTGTTTGTTTGTTTCTTCATCTGTAAAATGAGCTGGAGAAAGAAATGGCAAACCACTCCAGTATCTTTGCCAAGAAAACCCCAATGGGGTAACAGAGAGTAGGACACAATTGAAAACTGATGAAAAAAATTACATTTGTTGATTTAAATAGTGCAAATGATCATTTTAGGAAATTTTTATAACAATTTCATAGCTACTCCATACTTTCTTCCCAGCATTCTAATAGCACCATCAGAACAAAATGCAATTAAGTTAGCCTTCAAATATTCATTATTAAAGCCACAGTCATTTAAGAAGACAATAATACATATAAAATACACTCTGCTGTGATTGACTCTAGTTCTTTTAGAGCAACAAATAATATTATTTGTCCAGAAAGAAAGGATGGAAGGGAAGAAACAATCATTTATTAAGCACCTACTATGTGCTATGAATGTGTTAAGCATTTTTAAAATATCACATTTGATTCTCACAGCAACCCTAAGAGGTAGGTGCTGAGAGCTAATTGAATTGTGTACTGGCTATATTTAATAACCAGCTTGCAAAATTCCTGAAAATTTAACTATCAATTCTCGCAAGCTGATACAAGCTGGCTGCAGCACACCACTGCATAGGATCATAGTGACTGACCTTAAAGATCAGCTAATCTCACCGTTTCATTTTATAGATGAAGAAACTGAGACTCAGAGTTCAAGGGACTTGTCTAAGATAATAGGTAATAAATAGTAGATTAGAGATTCAAGCTCAAATCCTTTTACTCCAAATCCAGTTCTCTTTTTAGTAAATCACATTGCCTGTACTTATTCTGAGGCTCAATTTTCACTTCCCAGTTATAGATTATTCTGCTGAGACTGCCCCATGAAATTCATTGTCACTAAATGGAAAAGCAAACAGGGAGAGGTAGGGGAGTAGACTCTACAGAGTACTTGGGTTTCCAAGCTTGGCATTTGGACTGAAAGAGGTTACTAGGAATGGACTGGACTGGTATAGAATTAAAGAAGAGATAAGCAATAAGATGGCCAAATGAGATTGACTTCTATATGTTAGCTACTTCTGTAGTGGGAAGAAAAACCTGTCGCGGTTCTGGGGTCCAAGATCTTGCCCCAAAAAGTCTGCTGGAAAGCAACTTTAGTTTATACCTTCACTTTTTTCCTTTTTAAATGACTTTTTAAAATTTTAGGGGAGTGGATAGTATTTGGACAAATAAAACAAAGACCTGGGATTTCTCAAGTTGCTACCTGTCTGTAACTTGATTTTTTAGAGAGTGACCTAAGGCTCAGGAAGGCTCAGTGACTTGCTAGTGAGTCAAATAGCTGTTGAATGTTAGAGGCAGAATTTGAACCCAGGTCTTTCTAACTCTAAATTTAGCATTCTCCATTATGTCACACTACCATTACTTGGGGCAGTATGGTAATAATTATAATGTCTTCGATTTACTTCTATAGAGCTGCTATAAAGAATGCTATTGTACAGTAACATGATGGTAGATATGTGTTCATTCTTGGGCTGAGAAGGATGGAGTACAAAGAAGGCTTACGTTTGTTTTAATTATCTGTGTTAATAGTTTCTTTTCTTCATCTATGAGAAGAAAAGTTTGGCCTTAATATAATTAGTCAGTTAATAAGCATTTATTAAGCTTCTGCTATTGCGAGGCACCATGATAAGCCTTGGGAATACAAAGAAAGGCACAAAACAGTTCCTGCCCTCCAGGAGCTCACAATCTAATGGGGGAAGCAATAAGCAAACAAATACTTATAGACAAGCTATGTATATAATAAGTAAGAAATAATTAACAGAGAAAAGGTAGTATAATTAAGAGGGACTTGAAAATAGTTTTGGCAATATAATTGATAAGTTATAGACTAATCTAAATGATTAGAATTATATAACTTTGAAATCTGTGTCAGACTTCAGACTTGGATATGAGTCTTTGGAAGTTTTGGTTGAAATGTATATAGATATGATATATTTATGCTTTATTCTTTTATACCCTATGAATAGTTTCTAAAAGTGACATTTGGGATTGAGAAATGGGAAAAAAACAAAATCAATATATTACAAAATTTACAAATAGAACCCTATGTAGAGACAGATTAAATGTAGTATGGTAACACACTAATGGTATTGGTAATATATAGGATCAACCTTATAATATTTAGTTTGTTAACAGAAACTAATTTTTCCCCAATCATTTGCCTATTTGATTAAAGCAACAAATTTTCCATAAGGAAATGTATATAGATGATGAAGATCATTGTCCATATTTAAACTTCAAAATGGCACCATTAATATAACTATTTGATAGCTATTGAATGAAAAGCATTTATTAAGTACTTTTTATATGCCAACCACTGTGTTACATACCGAAGACACATATATGAACTTATATTCTAATAGAAGAGACAGTGAATATGAGGGAGTGGTAGCCAGGGAGAGAATTTTGGCTTAGAAAGTGATAGAGATGGCAAGTGGATCTGCTGGGAAGTAGATTGAAATGTTCTGCTAGCAAAGACAATATTGATTTGATCCTGCCTCTAAAACTGGAAAATTGGGGCATAGGGTATAGTAAATGCCAGGGCTGCTGTGAGAAGATGGTTGAGAAGTAAAGTAAGCATGCCTGGAACCACCTGGACATACTGGGCCTTATGAAGTCCTCCCCAATTAGGAGAGCAGGGATCTCAGTGTAGGAGTTTTTGAGTTGAAAGAGTTAAGTCCTTTAGGACATGGTTTCTTCTGTTGACATATATTTGGCATTTTTAAAAAATGGCAATAAATGTGTGTGACTTAAAGCTGTTATTATTTTTGTATTTGCAAGTACTAAATACTAATAGATATTAGACAATGCTGAATAATTTGGTGATTAAATATTGCATTGAGGAAAAATAAAATATTACATCTACCACACTTATTTTAAATTTATTCTCAATTGTATAATAGTGGCAAATATATGATATTTGTTTTTTCTTTAATTAGCTGTTTGAAAAGTATTTTTTCAAAATCCATGTTTCAAATGGATATGATAAATGATATGTCAAAATTGATCATCTCTCACTCTATCAGAATTTTCTTTTGGGAACATTTTGTATATTGACTGTAGTCAATATTAGAGAAAATGAAACTTCAGTAATTGGAAATGAAATATATTAAATGCATATTTTTGATGAGTTGAATTGTTATTTTTAGGCAATAAGGCATATCTGAATAACATCTTAAAAGAAAAGACAATTTATCATAACATCTATCAACAAGGTCACATTCTAACAGTTTGATATTAGGCTAGAATTCCATAAAAATATATTTATGATGTATTGAAAGCCATAATCATGAATGTCATTGCCTACTCTTTTTTAACAGAGGAATCGTTGTCCTTTATTTCCCCAACAAATTGTCCAATGCATAGTTTGTGAATCATTTGTATCTAGTGAGTAGGCAGGAGTTGGGAAATCCAGATATGCGAGCCTGCTGAGACAAAGAGAGCTACAGAACAGTGGATGTGAAGTTGCTGAGAGTGATTTATTACTTTCAAGAGCAAGAAATTTAGTTGAATATCTTTTTAGAGTTGTAATATTTGAAGTTGTGTATTCCATACGTTGACAGAATAACAGTTGACATTTAATTTGGGTTAAGTACGTGTTTTATCAGGGCGTTGTAATTTTCACACTTCATAAGACATTGAAATGACTAGCTTGTGTATCTGACCGTGGACTTCATACACTATTCTTTTATTTTAATTTTTTTTAATTTAAATTTATTTAACATATTTAGTTTTCAGCATTGATTTTCACAAGAGTTTGAATTACAAATTTTCTCCCCATTTCTACCCTCCCCCCCCACTCCAAGATGGCATATATTCTGGTTGCCCTGTTCCCCAGTCAGCCCTCCCCTCTATTATCCCACTTCCCTCCCATCCCCTTTTCCCTTCCTTTCTTGTAGGGCCAGATAAATTTCTACGCCCCATTGCCTGTGTATCTTATTTTCTAGTTGCATGCAAAAACTTTTTTTTTTGTTTTTGAACATCTGTTTTTAAAACTTTGAGTTCCAAATTCTCTCCCCTCTTCCCTTCACACCCACCCTCCCTAAGAAGTCAAGCAATTCAACATAGGCCACATGTGTAACATTATGTATAACCCTTCCACAATACTCATGTTGTGAAAGACTAACTATATTTTGCTCCTTCCCAACCCATCCCCCTTTATTGAATTTTCTCCCTTGACCCTGTCCCCTTTCGAAAGTGTTTGTTTTGGATTACCTCCACCCCCATCTGCCCTCCCCTCCATCATCCCCACCCCCTTTTTTATCTTCCTCCCTCTTCTTACCTGTGGGGTAAGATACCCAATTGGGTATGTATGGTATTCCCTCCTCAGGCCAAATCTGATGAAAGCAAGGTTCACTCATTCCCCCCTCACCTGCCCTCTCCCCTCCTCCCACAGAACTGCTTCCTCTTGCCACCTTTATGCGAGATAATCCAACCCATTCTATCTCTCCCTATCTCTGTCTCTCAGTATGTTCCTCTCTCATCCCTTAATTTGATTTTATTTCTTTTAGATATCTTCCCTTCATCTTCAACTCACCCTATGCCCGCTCTCTCCCTCTCTCTCTCTCCATATATATATATGTATGCACACATACATATATACATACATACACATTCACTTACATATATACATATACATATACATATACATATACATATATATATATATATATATATATATATATATATATATATATATATATGCATATTCCCTTCAGCTACCCTAATACTGAGGTCTCATGAATCATACTTGTCATCTTTCCATGTAGGAATGTAAACAAAACAGTTCAACTTTAGTAAGTCCCTTGCAATTTCTTTTTCTTGTTCTTTTTCTTGATTACCTTTTCATGCTTCTCTTGATTCTTGTGTTTGAAAGTCAAATTTTCTATTCAGCTCTGGTCTTTTCACTGAGAAAGCTCGAAAGTCCTCTATTTTATGGAAAGTCCTTATTTTGCCTTGGAGCATGATACTCAGTTTTGCTGGGTAGGTGATTCTTGGTTTTAATCCTAGCTCCATTGACCTCTGGAATATCATATTCCAAGCCCTTTGATCTCTTAATGTAGAAGCTGCCAGATCTTGGGTTATTCTGATTGTGTTTCCACAGTACTCAAATTGTTTCTTTCTGGCTGCTTGCAGTATTTTCTCCTTGATCTGGGAGCTCTGGAATTTGGCAACAATATTCCTAGGAGATTTCTTTTTGGGATCTATTTGAGAGGTGATCGATGGATTCTTTCAATTTCTATTTTGCCCCGTGGCTCTAGAATATCAGGGCAGTTCTCCTTGATAAT
This sequence comes from Trichosurus vulpecula, assembly GCF_011100635.1. Lineage (NCBI taxonomy): Eukaryota > Metazoa > Chordata > Mammalia > Diprotodontia > Phalangeridae > Trichosurus > Trichosurus vulpecula. The sequence goes on along the minus strand of NC_050575.1, from coordinate 336,115,781 downwards.
TTCTTGAAAGATAATATCTAGGCTCTTTTTTTGATCATGGCTTTCAGGTAGTCCAATAATTTTAAAATTCTCTCTCCTGGATCTATTTTCCAGGTCAGTGGTTTTTCCCAGTGAGATATTTCACATTGTCTTCCATTTTTTCATTCCTTTGGTTCTGCTTTATAATATCTTGATTTCTTATAAAGTCACTAGCTTCCACTTGCTCTAATTTAATTTTTAAGGTAGTATTTTCTTCAGTGGTCTTTTGGACCTCCTTTTCCATTTGGCTAATTCTGCCTTTCAAGGCATTCTTCTCCTCATTGGCTTTTTGGAGCTCTTTTACTATTTGAGTTAGTCTATTTTTTAAAGGTGTTGTTTTCTTCAGTATATTTTTCAGTATTTTTGGGGGTCTCCTTTAGCAAGTCATTGACTTGTTTTTCATGGTTTTCTCGCATCTTTCTCATTTCTCTTCCCAATTTTTCCTCTACTTCTCTAATTTGCTTTTCCAAATCTTTTTTGAGCTCTTCCATGGCCTGGGACCAGTTCATGTTTTTCTTGGAGGCTTTTGTTGTAGGCTCTTTAACTTTGTTAACTTCTTCTGTCTGTATGTTTTGGTCTTCTTTGTCACCAAAGAAAGAATCCAAAGTCTGAGACTGAATCTGGGTGCGTTTTTGCTGCCTGGCCATATTCCCAGCCAACTAACTTGACCCTTGAGTTTTTCAGTGGGGTATGACTGCTTGTAGAGTTCAGAGAACTATGTTCCACGTTTGGGGGGGATGCGCCAGCTCTGCCACACCAGCACTCCTCCTTCCCCAAGAACCCCCAACCCAGACTGGACTTAGATCTTCAGCAGGCTGTGCACTCCTGCTCTGATCAGCCACTTAATTCCTCCCACCAGGTGTGCCTGGGGCCGGAAGCAACCTCAGCTGTACTTCTGTAGCTGCCCCACCTCCGCTGCCCCGGGGGCAGTGGCCAAACCGGGAACTCCTTCCACTCCTGCAGCTTTTCCCACTAACCTTCTCCGCTGTCTTTGGTGTTTGTGGGTTGAGAAGTCTGGTAACTGCCACAGCTCACTGATTCAGGGTGCTATGGCACACTCCGCCTGGCTTCTGGTCTGGTTGGTCCATGCCGCTCATGCTGGGTTCTGCTCCGCACTGCTCTGCTCCCAGCTCCGTGTGGGATAGACCTCACCCAGAGACCATCCAGGCTGTCCTGGGCAGGAGCCCTGCTTCCCTCTGCTGTTTTGTGGGTTCTGCAGTTCTAGAATTGGTTCAGAGCCACTTTTTATAGGTATTTGGAGGGACTCAGCGGGAAGCTCACGCTAGTCCCTGCTTCCCAACTGCCATCTTGGCTTCGCCCCCTCTCTGCTTTAATGTCGCTATCTTTAATGAAATTATTGATTGTTTCCATAATCTGTTCTTTGACCCACTCATTCTTTAAGGTTAGATTATTTAGTTTCCAATTAAATTTTAATATATGTTAACAAGATACTTTATGGAATGTCATTTTTAATTGGAATATAGTCTGAAAAGGGTACATTTAATAGTTCTGCTTTGTTATGAGGCTATATGCATTAATATATGGTCATTTTGTGTTACAGTAGCATATACAGCTGAGAAACAGTTATACTCCTTTCTATTCACATTCAATTTTCTCCAGAGATCTATCATATATAGCTTTTCTAAAATTTTCTGTCTCCTTAACTTCTTTCTTACTTATCTGATACTTAGATTCTGAAAGGGGTAGATTTAGGTCCCTCACTATAATAGTTTTACTCTCTGTTTCCTCCTGTAACTCATTTAACTTTTTCTTTAAGAATTTGGATGCCATGCCATCTGGTGCTTATATGCTTAGCATTGATATAACTACATTTTCTAGGTTACCTTTTTCCAAAATGTAGTTTCCCTGATTATCTTTTTTTCTTAGGTCTAATTTTGCTTTCATTGCCTGTCTTCTGATTCCATCTGCTGTAAATTTTGAGCCTTTTAAAAAACTTTTCAACTTCTGTCTTCCCTTCAATTGATCCATTGAGAAATGCTACTAATTCCTGTCCCCAAAGTATTTTTAATTACTCCCTTCTAGAAATATATTTAAATATAACTGTATATCTTTGTAACTCTCACCCATATTGTGATCCCTTTCAGATTAGGAGCTACTTTTTAGCCCTCCTACCTCCAATGTGACCTATTGTACCCAACATACAGTAGGAGTTTGACAAATGCTGACTTGATTGGCAGCTGTGATACTTGATGGATACTTGATCCTTGGTGGAAAATTGTGTTATTTTGGAAACCTTTTTTGTTATATTCATATGTTCAGGTAGGAGTGGGAGAGAGGAGAATTATTCAAATTAATATACCGAAATAAACAAGATTGGAGTTAGATACAGGTCCCCTCTTCAGTTTGCATTGGATCAGTGACTTGAAACTGAGTAATGAGTGACAGAAGTGGCAGGTAGTACCTTTTCCTTCACCACATACAATGTTGGGGTCCTCCTATATGAGTCTAGGACCTCTTCTTGTCCTGTGCACAGCCTTAGTCCTCTTTTACTTTCTTCACTATGCACCCCTAACTAGACTCCATCCTTTGTGTCCGCAGACTTGTCTGTCTCTCTATACTGTCCTAAGCTGGAAATATGACTCAGTGTCATTTTTCCACTCAATCTAGTGCTTTTTCTAGATTCCTATGGTAGAGGTGTGTTGGAGGAGCTGAACTATATACTTCTTCCTGATATTCCATCATCTTGGCTCCAGGCTTTTCTAGTGTATTTAATGGCAACCCATGGTTTGAAAGATGTTTACAAAAACACAATAACATACGTCTCATTTCTACCACATTTAGCACTATTTTAGTTGCTCCATATCACACCATTTATTTATGTCAGGGACCCATTAGCTGTTTACAGTTTCCTTGTGCACTATATTTTCCTTGTTTTCCTGAATCATGCACCAGTATATTTTTGGTGTATTTCATTCTAATCTCATTTGTGATCCATTCTGTAATTATGTACTAAATAGGGTTGACTAACTCTATAATTTGAATCAGAAATGCAAACTAAATGTCACCCTGTAGGCAGTGCTAATATATTTTGTACATTTAATATAGGCTGTCCCTCACCATGGAGGTAATATTTTTCTCTGAAAGAATGGATAAAAGCTACATAAAGCATCATAACCCAAGTTTTAAGATTATATCCATTCTGTTTAGGACAATATTTTACTGTTTTTAAGATGGTTTGAAAATCACTTTGATTTGCACCTTTCTCTTTATAATGAATTTTAAATTTGTATAATGCTTACATAGGTGCTATTACAGTTTTAAATAGTTTTGTGACTCTTACATAAATTTGGTCATATTCTTATATTCCAGTTTGAATTTGGGATCAAGTGTAGGCATGCCATAAAAGTAGCTTTGCCAGTTTCTACATATGGCTCTAATCCCAAGAGTGAAATTCAAGATAATAGCTTTCAAATTTTAACTTTAAATTCATATTAAATATGATTATACCAAGTGTATAATTTTTTTCTTCCTATCTCTTTTTTGGAGATGAAATCTAATCCTATTAATATTTGGGACTTGGACCCTCACTATACATTAATGTACTATAGAGTAGAGGTTATAATATGCTAACCCTAAAATTCTGGGTAAAAATTGGGATCAGATTCTGGCTGCAGGTCTCTCAGCAATGAAGGCTACATAATGCCACTGGAAAAACACCTGGGAAACCTGGGAACTGTTCAAGATTTTTATCAGTGAATTAGATGAAGCTGGAAATAGTATGCTCATTAAATTTGCTGATCATGTAAGGCTGGGAGCACATGGAAATACATTGTATGGACATAGGATCCAAAATGTTCTCTATAGGTTATAATGATGGATTATATCAAATAAAAATTACTTTACTTAGGATAAATATAGAGTTCTACATGTGGGTTAAAAAATTAACTTCTCAGGTATAGGACTGGATTGACAATAGTTCTGATGAAAGAGATCTGAATTTTTCAAAGATTCACAGAATCACATAATTTATTGTTGTTTTAGCATTGTAAAAGATCTCAGTGACCATCTAGCACTAACTCATAATGGAAGGGCATCTATTTTATGATGTACTTAACAAGTATAAGGCCTCAAATGAAGATAAACACATCACCTCTTTTTTGAGGCAGTCTATTCTAAACTTCAATGGTTCTAATTATTTGAATGTTTTTCCTGACATCAAGTTTAAATTAACCTCCTTGTAATTTCTACCCATTGCTCTTGGTTTTGCCCTCTTGGGATCAGACAGAATAAGTCTAATCCTTCTTCCATGTGATGGTCTTTCAAATACTTGAAGATTATTATCATGTACTGTCCCATTCCTGCTCCCTACTTCCCTCCTCCAAGTATTCTCTTCTCTAGGATAAACAACTCCAGTTGCTTTAGTTCATCCTCACATTATATGGACCTCTTGGTTGTCCTCCTCTGGATATTTTCCTGTTTATTAATATTTAATTTTTAAATCCTTCTTAAACTGTTGCATCCAGAACTAAATATCTTACTACAGATATGGTCTGACTAGGTCAGGGTATAGAAGGACTGTTGTTTCCTTTTTCTTAAATTTTCTTAGAGGTTATGCTTCTCAATGCAACCCATGATTGCTTTAGTTTTTTTGGCTGCTATATCACACTGCCGACTCATGTTGAATCTGCAGTCTACTAAAGCCTCCACTTTTTTTTCCAGAGAAACTACTTTTTAACCATGCCTCTCACATCCTGTACTTTTGACGTTGATATTTTGAACTGTTAAGACTTTATTTCTCTTAAATTTAATCTTATTAGATTCAGCTCAATGCTCTCATCCTACCTCTTTCATCTACTGTGTTAACTACCTCATTTACCAGCTTGTGTCACATGCAAATTTGATGAGAATTCTATCTATGCCTTAACCCAAGTTACTGATAAAAAAATATTAAGCAACATGGAGCCAAGCATAGCTGCCAAGGGCATATGGACGGGGCCTTCCATACCAAAACTGACCCATTAACAATCCCTCTGAATCTAGTCATTTATCCAGTTCTAAATCATCTAATCATACTGTTGTCTAGTCGTTATCTCCATCTTTTTCACAAGAGTAATATAAGATACTTTATCAAATGTTTTGCTAAAAATGTAGCTATTAGACCCTGTTGGGGGTACTCTTCTACAGGTACTAGTACTTGTGTGTTGGGTATACAGAGGGTGGTTACTACTCTCATAAGTTCTAGGGGGTGGAAGGAGGAAATAAAAATCACTTCACCCTCCCTGCTTGTCTGTTCCATAAATGATTCCCTTTTCAGGGTCTGGTTTCCTCCTTGACTTCCACCCCTCCCATCCCCACAAAACAGCTTGCAGGAGAGTTACTCACATTAGGAAGGTCATTTTGAGAAAGTCCAAGGTTCAACTAAAAGAGACATTCTCCAGACAATCAAAGATACAGAGAAGCAGTCACTTGAGGACAGAAGAAGCTATGAAGTTCTAGGGTAACCCTCTGGGGTTTTCAGCTCCTAAAACTATAGCTCATGTTTGAACCACCACTAGCATGCTTCTCTTTAATAGTAGCACCGATAGATGCAATTATCTCAAAGTAAAGGTATTTGCAAGATAATATAGAGAAAACTATAGATAAAAAACATTCCTAATTCCTACCATGAAATTGGAATATACTTCCTACAAATATAGTATCCAAGGAAGGAATTGGAACACATTTAGAGTAGATGGTCACAGACATGTAGGGAACACATGTAGTCAAGGTACCTCTTTCCTTCAATATTGCGGAACCTTAAAGTCCTTTGTCTATCTTTGGATTTCCCTCTGCAATTCAGTTCTTGATTGCAAGTACTAGCTTTTTCCTGAATCCATAGCTGACTCTCCTCTGTGTTGCAAAGGGTCATGCTCTTCATAGCTTCTTTGATCTCTGGAGTCCTTGTTGTTCATCTCATTGATTGTAGTTCTTATGGGCTTAAGAATTTTTCTTATGTTGTTATGTTGTTTAAATTGTTATGTTGTTTAAATTGTTCTCTTGTTTCTGTTTATTTACCTCTATATCTGTTTATAAAAGTCATCCCATGTTTCTTTATGTTCCTTTCATTATTTCTTATAGCACAATAATATTCCATTACATTAATACACCACAAATTGTTTAACCATTGCCCAGTGTATGGTTGCCTCCTGAATTTCAAATTCTTTGCTAAAATAAAGGATTGCTATGTTTATTATTATGCCTACCACTTCTCCTCTTTTTAAAAAAATTTCTTTGGAGTATAGGCATAGTATAGTGGTAGCACTGGGTCAAGGGTTATAACATGGCTTAGTAACTTTGGGGGTATAATTAAAATTTGCTTTTTAGAGTAGGATCAATTCATAACTCCACCAAGAGAAAATTAGTATGCCTCTTCTTCCCCTTTAGATACCTTGTGACAATTGTCATTTTACTTTTTTTGTTAATCTGATGGGTAAGAGTTATAATTTGCATTTCTCTAATGGCTCTTTCTCCTACTCTGGCTCAGATGGGCTGCCACATGCCAGTGCTGGGTTTGATCTGGTTCTGTGTTGCTGTAGTTCATATTGTCTGAACCTATTTCCTGCTGTACCTTGGGGGTAGGCTTCTTAGATCCCATGTTGAGCCTTGGTCTGGCCTTATCTCCTACTATGGTTCTGGGCTGTTTGTTATTGTGTCTTGTGGCTTGTCTACTCAGAGCCTCCAAAGATTTTTAGCACTCATCTTGTGCCTTTCTAGACAGGGTGATGAGCACGGAGCGGTTTTTCCTAGCTTTACTTTGTCTCACTCCTTTTCATGCATTTTTAGAGCAAAGTTTATGGGGGATCTTGGTTCTTCTAGATCCTCTTATACCCCAGTCTTGTCTGGAAGTACCTAACTATTTTTTAAGTGATCCAATCTCAATTTTTTTCAGCAGTTGTGGTTAATTTCTCTGGCTTATAGTTTGCAGACTCTCTTCACTTACCCTTTTAAAAATATAGGTACATTTGCCCTTTTCCAATCTTGGGGTACTTCATCTGTTACCCAAAACTTTTTGCGTATTTCTAATAGTACCTCAGGAATCACATACACCAGAAGCCATTTGAATTCTTCAGGGGTAACTAAGATCTCTCACACTTTCTCCTTATCTTAATTATCAGCTCCTTTTAGCTATTTTTGTTATTATATCTAATGTAAAAGTGGTTTTCTTTGTCAGAGAGAACAAGCAAAATCACAATTGAGCCCCTCTGCCTTTTCTCTCTTGTCAGTTATTGTAATTCCACCCCAAACCCTCAAGCCGTGGTTGTATCTCTTATTTAATCTTCATTTTTTCTACCAATATGTTCACCCTTTTTATTGTTCTTGTCTTCACTGCCAACTTCAACCAGTTATGAGCTTTAATAGTCCTGACACTGTTTTTTTTTTCAATATGGTACCATACTCTTAGATCACATGAGTCTTTTCAGATAACTCCCATTTTTCCTCTGCATTGGAATCATTTCCCTTTATATCTTCACAATTTCATTCTTGAGTATTTCTCATCCCTCTTGAATTGATTGCCCTTGGAGCATTTTAATTAATGGGATCCTACCTGTCCCTCCTCTGAGTCCTTTGAAACTTGCTTTCCCAAAATCTAGGGTGCACGTCAGACTATGCCTCTATTTCTCTCTTTAATCACAGATTGTAGGAACTTCAAGTTCAGTATGTATTAGCAATGCATATATTAATCAAAATAGCTAAAGCTATCCTAAGCTCTATTAAGAGACATGTAGTGTCCTGAATGAGGAAAGTAATGTTTTTTGTGATACTCTGTCCTGAATCTGTAGTACTACTGTTCATTTTTTCAGTACCACATTTAGGAAAAACATAGGCATGCTGCAGTGCATTGTAAGAAAGTGAGAATACTCTCACCAGGTTGGTAAAAAGTCATGAACAAATATTTTTTAAGCATCTACTGTTGGTCAAACTAGCATGTAATTAAGCATCTACTATGTGGCAGGCACCATATTAAGTGCTGGGAACATGAAAACAGGCAAAAAAGTCCCTGCTCTCAAGGAATTCACAGTTCAATGAGGGAGATAATATGTAAATAATTATGTTCAAATAAGATATATACAGAATAAATTGGAAGTAGTCTCAGAAGGAGAGAACTATGATTAAGGAGTACTGGGAAAGGCTTCTTGCAGAAAGCAGGATTTGATCTGAGATTGAAGGAAGCCAGGAAAGCTAGGAGGCAGAGATGAGGACGAGTATTCCAGGCCTGAGGGAATAGCTTGGGAAAATGCTCAGTCAGCAGATGAAGTATTCTTTGCTAGGAATAGCAAGGAGGCCAGAGTTATTAGAGTGAAACATATGTGGAGAGGAGTAAGGTGTAAGAAGACTGGAAAGGACCAGGTTATGGAGGAATTAAATTTGCTCTTGGAGGTAATAGGGAGTGACTGGAGTTTATTGAATAAGGGGTGGTTTACATAGTCTCTTTAGGAGGATCACTTTGACAATTGAGTGGAGAATGGTTTAGAGTAGAGAATCTACCTCAGTAGACCACGTGTGAGGTGATGAGGGCCTGCACAGGGGTGGTGTGAATGTCATATCTGTGAGAGATTGTTTGAAAGTGGAGTCAGCAGGATTTGTCAACTGATTAAATGTGGAAGGTGAGAGAGAATGAGGAATGGAGGATGACACCTGGGAGAATGGTAATGTCCTTGTCAGCAAGGGGGAGGTTAGGAAAAGGAGGGAGGTTGGGGGAGAATAATAAATTTAGTTTTGGTGTTTAACATGCCTCTGGGATATCTAATTTGAAAGGTCCAGTCCCAATTGGAGAGAAGTCCTAACATGTGATGACTAGTTGAAGTAACTGGAAATATTTTAGCCTGTAGAAGGGAAGTCCTAGGAGACACATGATAGGAAATAATCGGGTAAGTTAGAGAGTATCCAGAGGAGGGCAGTCAGGACGGGTGAAGGGCCTTGAAAGCACAATGCATGAAAATTATTAAGGAAATGGGGGTGTTTATGCTGGAGAATTCCCCTCCCCCCCCCACTGGAGAGGGAAAATATGATAGCTGCCTTCAAGTATTTTTAGGACAGTCATATGGTAATAGGACTATACTTATTCTGCTTGATCTCAAAGTGCAGAAGTAGGGATGAATGAAAGTTTCAGAGAAGCAGATTTAGGCCTATAAGGGAAAAAAAATCCTAACAGAGCTATGCAAAAGTATAATTGACTGCCTTTAGCAGTAGGGAGTTCTCCTGAAGGGGGCACTTCAGACAGGAATTAGACATTTACTTATTGGGGATGTTGTAGAAGGGATTCTTGTTTAGGAGCAGGTGGGGCTACAGTAGGTGACTTTCAAGGCCTCTTACAACTCAAAGATTCTATACTTGTTCGTGTTTTAAAAAGAAAAATTTCATCTGTATATTTTAATATTCTCATTCACATTTGTTTTTGCCCAGATAATACTCTAAAGTTGGTTGGGGAAATAAAAACTGAATTTAAAATATATAAATAACTGCCAAGTAGTTTTGATTTATGACAAAACTTGACTGTATTCTTTATCAAGATTTCTTTCATAACATTATCCCATTATTGGGTAATAAAAATAATAAATAATACCCCATATTATTTGTGTATCTTTATGACATAGTCACTATCTTAGTTGGTGGATTTTTCATCTTCTACCTCTGTGTGTGTATTCAGTGTTAAACAATTTATAAAACAGACTAAGAATAGTGATCTCAGTGCTGTGTTTTAGAATGCTATCCAATTTGGTGCCCATGGAATTTCTGAAATCTTAGCATTGTTACAACACAATTTTTTCAAGACCTCACACATTGTATTGAACATGTCTCCTTTTGGTTGTCCCTCGAGTTATTTCCATACTCTGTCAGCTCATCAGGCTCTTTGGGCTGCTTTTCCACCAGCCCCACACAGATTCAGTTGTAGGTTTTTCAAATATATTCAGCTCCTTGTTTTGTATCTTCAAGTTTTCATATATTCCATGTAGTTCATTTCACATTTTCTTTGCTTACGATAAGCTGCTATAATTCAAATGTAGTTCTGAATTTTTCCAGTTCTATTCTGACTTCCTCCAAATGCTGTCTTTATTCTTTGAATTTCTTTGTTTTCTATTTTGTTTCAATTCCAATCTGTATTCAGTGTTTTAAAATTTTTTTTTAATGATTAAGGTAATCTTTATCATGACCAGTGAAGGTTTGTAACTTAAAAATTTCACTAGATGTTTGATCTCCGTATTACTTTTATTAACTTGGCATCATGTGACCCCAGAGTTGGTCTTTTTCAAGACAGGAAATTAGTTTTGTCCAGAGCAGCAGGAGACAACAGAAATGATTTGCCTCGCTCCAAGTGTCTTTGGTGTAGAGGGACAAACTGAAATGATTATTGGCTTAATGATTGAGTTCACTCAGCAAAAAACCTGCTGATAAGAATTCATTTTTAAGTTTTAAGGAGAAAGGAGATATTTTTCAAAGCACAGTATCAGATTACAGCCCACGGCACTGGGAAAACAAGAAGCTTACATCTGTAGTAGGCAGCGAAGTGTTCTACATCATAAATAACCCAAACTCCAGAGTAGGAATCATTTGCCAAAAAAGAATGTATTTTATATATATATATACACACACACATATATATGTATGTATATATCTGTTGTCTATATATATGTATGTAGATATGCAGACTTATTTACAAACCTACAACTTAACATACCTAGTATTTTTTTTAAACTTTGAATTTCATCTTTCTTTTGAAGTAACAGCAAAAGCAAAAGCAGTCTTTTGCTTTTTTTTTTCTTGGCAAGCTTACCCATTTTCTAGCTCTGGTATTTTTGCAGATGTATTTCATCAGTTCTTAAGAATGAAGTTTGGAATGTTTGTTGGCTTTCAGGTTAGCACCACCCAAAAAAAATGAAAAAAAAATCCCTTCTCTTAAAATTTTGTTGATGTTATTGCTGCAGAGAGTTATTTTTTCCTCTTTTTTTTCTTTAGGAGTACTGATTTCTAGCACTGGATTTTGTAAAGCCCACTAGAACTTCTTTCATCTTCATCAAGGGGAATAATAACATCTTCTCTTTTCGTGCAATGTTCATCATGCCTTTAAAGAAAAATTTACCTTATTTTTTTTTAGACACAAGATATCATGCTACTTAATAAGTTTCTTATGGTTTTTTGCTCCTTGTTTTAGGATAATGGTGCAGTTGGTTGCTTTAGGTTATTTATCACCTGTCATTTGGAAGGGGAAAAAGTTGTCCATGTTTGATTTTTTAAAAAAATAGTGCATGCAGTTTAAAATGACATCTTCAGGAGCCAGTTTCTTGCCTTCAACAAAGGGAGTATCTTTTGGGAGCTTGGACCCTTGATCTTTACTTTTCTGTCTTTCATTTTCATTTTCTCTCTGACCTTCCTCATAGCTTATAAGGGTGTTTAGCTCTCCTCTGTGTTGCAAAACCTTCGCTTAACCCTGCCATCTCCTCAGGCTAACATTCTATATCTCTCTTCCGTTTCATTTACAAACTCCTAGATATATTGTCTTCAATCTCATTCCTCCATTTCTCAAATTTTGCTGTCTGGATTCTGACCTTAGCACTCTACTGGGTCTTCTCTTTTAAAAGTAATTTGATTGATATAGAACTGAATAAAGTAAATCAGTTTAGATACTGTTGCCATTTTTATTATCTTGGCTTGGCCAAGTAATTAGTATTTCTCCAACGATTTTTATCTGGCTTTCTTTACATCTGTAAAGAATGTTTTGTAGTTGTAGTCTTAAAATTACTGTACCTTTCTTGGAAGGTAAACTCAACTATTTTATATATTCCGTAGCTACTTCGAATGGAATTACTTTTTCTATCTCTTCCTTCTGGGTTTTGTTAGTAACATACAGAAATGTTGATGGTTTATGTGGATTTGTTTTATATCCTACAACTGCTGAATTTATAAATTGCTTAAATAAATTTTAGTTGAAGTTCTAGAGTTCTAGAGTCTTTTATGTATGTAAGGCTGGCTCTTGGTTTTAAATAATACTATTAACCAAATTAAGGAAAGGTCCATTTTGTATGGGACAAAAACTAACCCCCCCCCCAAAAAAAAATTAAATTAAACTCAGAGGCTACTCAAGTAGAAAGTAGAAAGTAATTTTTATTAGGGTCCCACTGGGGAAGGGCGGTCTCCGAACTGATAGGAAATCTGTAGGGAGAGGTGGGGTCCACAGGGCAGCTTTATACCCCAAGGTAAACACCCCCTCCCCCGCCCCCCACCACATCATCACTGGCTTTACTGTCATTGGTGGAGTCCAGGCTCACAATCTCCCGAGAACTCTAACCCAGGTACAAGGACAAGGAAACACTAATTGAGCCAATGACAATTCTTAAGAACACTTTTATCCTCATTTGGCAAGGCTCTTGCTGAGGTGGTAGTGAGGAGGAAGTGGGTTCGGCTTCTCTAACTTGCGGATTCCTATAGGTCAGGTGAATCCTTAGTAACTCCCGCAAGACTTAGGCCTAGCTGTCAATCAGGAGCCCTGAGCCACGCTGTCCACTCAACTCACAGAAAAGCCGAGATCCGGATTCCATGAGAGGGCTTGACCATCCCACTCAATTTACTCCTCTTTTCTAGTGCTGTTGTTATACTTTTTTTAATGGGTTGTATATTATAATTTGTCAAAGGCTTTTTCTATTTTTGTTCTTATTATTTTTGTGGTCCATATTGTTTATAATTTCCCCAATATTGTACCAATATACCAATTCTGGGTTCCTGATATAAATCCAACCTGATCAAAGTGGATAATATTTTTGATATGTTACTGTAATGCCTTTTTTTGGGGGGGGGGCAGGGCAATTGGGATTAAGTGACTTGCCCAAGGTCACACAGCTAGTACATGTGACAAGTGTCTGAGGCCGGATTTGAACTCAGGTCCTCCTAACTCCAGGGCCGGTGCTCTACTGACTGTGCCACCTAGCTGCCCCGCTGTAATGCCTTTGCTAATATTTTATTTAAATTTTTTCCATCAATATTCATAAGATATATTAGTCTGAAGTTTTCTCCCTTGGTTCTGAGTCTCCCTGGTTTAGATATCAAACCCATATTTAGCAGGACATCTTCTTTGCCTTTTTTGCAGATTATGTAACAATGGAATTAATTGTTCTTTGGATGTTTGAAAGAATTAATTTATAAAACCCAGAGGTTTTTCTCTGAGAGTTCATTTATATTTTTTCAATTTATTTTTCTGAGATTAAGTTTTTAAAATTCTGTATTTTCTGTTCTATTAATCTCTGCATTTTATTTTTTGTAAATATGTAATGATTTCATTTACATTGTCAGTTTTATTGGCATATAGTTGGAAGAAATAGTTTCTACTAATTTTATTTCTTCTTAATTTGTTGGGAATTGACTTTTTCATTTTTAATACTAGAAATTTGATTTCTCTTTTTCTTTTTAAAAATAAAATTATTTGATCATGTTTTTTCATGACCAGTTCCTGGTTTTACTTATTAATTCAGTTTTTTACTTTTGATTTTTAATTTCTTTTTTTATTTTTAAGAATTTCTATTTTGGCATTTAATTGTGGGAATTTAGTTTATTGGTTTTCTAGGTTTTAAAAAGTAGCGTGCCTACGTCCTTTATCTACTCTCTCTCTAAATTGTAGATAAAAATGGTGATAAACATTTTCCTGTAAGCACTACTTTGACTAGATCCCATAGATTTTAATATCATTATTCTTACTTTCTTTGATGAAATTATCAGTTGTTTCTGTGATTTGTTTGTTGACCCGTCAATGCATTAAAGTTAAACTACTTAGTCTCCAATTAATTTTAGTCCTTTTTCCCAAGACCCTTTATTGAATATAGTTTTATTGCACTTTGGTCACTAAAAGGTGTGTTCAATTTGTGAAGCTTTTATGTGCTGATACATGATCAAATTTTGTAAATGTGCAATAAAGTTCTCAGAAACATACATATTCCTTTCTAGTCCCATTCACTCTAAGTACCAATGTTTAACTTTTCTAAAGTTCTATTCAGGTCTTTAAAATCCTTGTTTATTTTTTGTTAGATTTGTCTAGATTGATGTCCCTCACTATTATGGTTTTGCTGTAACTCATCAAACTTTTCCTTTAAATATTTAGATGCTTTTAAAATTGGTACATATATGTTAGATATTGATATGAATTTATTATTTCTTGTACATTTTAGCATAAAGTACTTTTCCTTTTTGTCTCTCTTATTCAGTTCTGTTTTCAGTGTTGCCTTATGTGAGATCATAGTTGCTACTCTTGATTTTTTTTATGTTCAGCTAAAGAAAATTAAATTTTGTGAATGTTTATTTTTCATGTGTTTTTTGTAAATTGAATTATTGAATTCTGTTGTCTAATCCTTTCTTCTCTCCTCTTCTATTTTATGAGGAACTCCGTTTCATTTACATTCATAATTATAATTGTTAATTGCATGATTCCCTGTATTTTACTTTCTTATACTTTTTCCTCTCATATTTCCTCTGCCCCCCCTCCATGTGGGGCAGAGTGCAAGGGATTATTTAAAAAGAAGAGAATAGTGAGAGAGGAGTGTGCTTAGTGCTATTTTTTTTCCTCCCCTGATCCTCTTCTCTTCTCTTGCCCAAATCTCAATCACAAATCCTTACCCTTTCTACCCTTTTAAAGATTCATTTTCTGAGTTTACAGTTTACTTGTGCTTCTAATTAATCCCTCCTTAAATCTACCCTTCCTCTTATTCCTCTCTCTCTGTTCTCTCCTGCATCTCTGTTGGGTTGTATTCTTGCACCAAACTCTTTTTGTGTGTGTATGTATTTGTGTGTGTATGTTCTATTTTCTATTTTCCTTTGACTCTTTCAGATGAGTGAAGTTCAAGTGATGCCTGCCCTCCCTATCCCTTTCTCCTTGTTTTTTAGTCTTCTACTAAGAGTTTCCCATTGAGAAAAAGTTCTGACACTTTTTCTCCCACATTCTTCCCTAGTATGTTCCTTTTTTCTCTCCCTTTCCTATCTTCAAGTTCATCAAAATATAAGAAAATCTCTCCAAGGATGTTGGTCTTATACTCTCTCTTTGAAGCTTGACTACATCAGGATTCTAAGAAGATACTTATATCATCTCCCTCTATTGCATGTAAAAACCTACTAGCTATTTAGTCATGTTTACGTTTTGATATTTCTTTTATCTCTCATGTTTGCTTTCGGAATTTCTATTCTGCTCTGGGCTTTTATTTGGGGTTTCTTGGAAATCTTTTGTTTCATTAAAGACCCATTTCCCCCCTGTGAGATTATACTTTGTTTTTCTAAGTTATTTTTCATCGTGAGCCAATATATTTTGTCCGTTTGAATAATATCCTTTTCTAAGGTCTCCACTCCTTTATTGTGAGCTCATAGATCTTGTACGATCCTGACTGTGTCTTCTTTTGAATTCTTTTTTTTTTCTCACAGCTTTTTATATTTTGTCTTTGACTTAGAAGTACTAGATTTTCCCTATGGCATTCTTAGGGATTTTAATTTTGGGGTTTCTTTCAGAAGGGGATAAGTGAATTATTTCTGTTTTTACTGCCCTTTGTTTTTAATACCTAGTGACAGTTGTCTTTCATGATTTCTTGAAATATGATAAAAAGGCTCTTTTTTGCCATGGGTTTTGAATAGTCTACTGATTCTTAAATGATCTCTCCTTGATCTGTTTTTCAGGTCAATTGTTTTTTCTCTGAGGTTCTTACATTCTATTTTTTCAGTCTCTTTGATTTTGAATATTTATTGTCTCATAGATTCATGAGCTTTTAAAAAATTTTCCTTCTGATTTTCCAGGGAGTCTGTCATTTGGATATGTTTTTGTATTTCTTACAGTTCTCATGCTATTTATTCCCCTTCCAAGCCTTTCCTTCCTATCTCTCATTTCCTTTTTTGTTAGTTTGTTTAACACAAATAAAATGTGCAAAGCAGTTTATTCATTTTCTTCACTCCTCTAAGAAACTTCAATTAGATATACTTAAAAATGTACATTATTTTGTTAAAATCTAACTACTATGGATTTAATAATTTCAAAAAATGAAAACTATTTGTTAATTTTAAAGTTAACTAACCTTTTAATGACTCTTTGCTTTGTTTTGGGAAAGCATTTGAATATTTGGTTACAGCATGGAGGTCCGCAGTTTCAGTTGATCCTCTAGATGGGTATCAGTCATTTGTGACTTTAAGAGCATCTTAATTTGGGTTAGATAGGAGAATGTAGATTCAAGCAATAAGTAGTTGGAAAGCAAGAAAGCATTTTTGGGCATGTTGCCAAAGGCATGGGTATTTTATCGCATATTTTCATATTTCAATTGGATCTTTCTTAGCAACCAACAATGACTTTAAAATGCCATCTACTCATCTGTAGTTCTTTAGGTAGCTTAGTGAAATCAACCAGGTGTGGCTGAAATGCTAATTTGAGTGTGATATCAGTGAATCTCTCATTGTTTTCTCTAATTAACAGGTCTATAATAAGCTGCATACTCTTCAAATGATTGGCATATGTCATCCTGCTCATCAGTGATCTTTGCTAGCTGGGGAAAATGTACGTCCTAAATTTTCTTTTGAAGAAGAAGTGTTTTGAAAAAAGATGGCTTTTTTTTCACAATGCTTGGATTTTTTTGCCACATATCATGTATAGACTTAGTTTTACCTTGCAAAGAAGCACACAAGTTATTTTGATTTGACATGACACCACACAGAAATGCGGCATTCCTATAGAAATCTTCTTTCAATAATTCATATTGCTAATTCTGTTCTTCATAAAATTTAACCATCTGTTCTTACAGAGAAAAAATTTTGGCTAATACCTGTCCCTGTGATAGCCAACACACTTTAGAATGATATGGCAAATCCACACTGAATACCTCATCGTTCAACTTTGGCATGTTACAAAACTGATGGTACCATGTTGCATTTTCATAAATATAGTTAACAATACTTATAGCTTGTTGCAAAGTGTCACTTAAAATAGTAGCTTTAGCACAGAGATTTTGCTGATGCAAGATACAATGAAAAGAAATGAGAGCATCTGGATCTGTTAATACTTTTTTTTTAATCTGTACAGTAAATCCTTCATGTTTTCCTGTCATGCAAGGTGCATTGTCCTCACATACACTCACTAAATTTATCAGTCAGTCCAATTTCATGACATTTGTCTTGAAAGTTGTTGAAGATATTTATTCCCTGTGTTCTGTTTGCAAGAGAACCCAAAGCGAGTAATTCTTCGTAGCAGAGAAAATCTTCTGTTATGATCCTACTGAAGTATAAAACCTGCACCGAGTCAGTAGTGTCAGTTGATTCACTCAAAGCAGTTGAATAATATATATTTTCCTTCTGAAGTATTGCATGAAGTTGTTCTCTTAAGTTGAAGGGTAATTCATGCTGCCAATCAGTTAGGATTCTCCTTGAAAGAGGCAGTTGTCTGTACTTTGAAACATCGTCGGGGTCCAAGCATCCTACAACTTTGACAATGCAGTCTTTCACAGTTTCTGCGTCACTGAATGGCTTCTTTTTTTCCCCAAGTATATAAGCTACTTTATAAGTTGCTTCAGTGGCATTATTTCCAGATTTTATCATTGCGTGAAAGAATTGTTTTTGCTTTTCAGCTTTTAATTTCTGCAGTGCAGCCCTTTGTCCCTCTAATATAAAATATTTGTGGTCCTTATGAGTGTTATAATGCTGATGAGCATTAAATTTCTTTAATGTTGATATTGCAGTATCACAAAGCAAGCAAATCATCTTATCTTTAGAAGAAAGAAGATAATATTGCTATTCCCAATTCTCATTAAAAAAATCTGTTTTCTTCCTTCAGCATTCTCTTGGTCTTCTTTGATATGATGGACTGTTAAGCAGACAGAATTTAAAAAAACACTGTTGAGCTGTGCAACTATTCACAAAGCCCACTTCAAACAGAAACACAGTGCACAGTTGTCAAAAGCTGATAACAGACTGGCATACTCAGCCTCCATAAACTCTCACCAACCAGCCTCATGTGGTAGTGGCGCCAGGCAGGCAGGGGAAGTTAGAACTAAATAATGAATGTAGCAGCCATCAGTTTAGCCCTTGTGGCTTACTTATGTTCTAATTATGCCACTCAATCTGAGGGGCTTATTTCGTTGAAACTTATTTTATTCTTTGGTATTTTAAATATGTTCATTTCAAAAATAAAATAAAATATAAAAGATGAACAAAAATATGTTAATAAAAATAAAAGGATTTATTCTGTAAAATTTGGATTTAGTCAAAAGGCTGCACTTAAGGACCTAGAAGGCCTCATGTGACCTTAAGGCTGCAGGTTCCTGGTCCAGCATCTTGCTGATCTTGATGGCTAGCTGATTGTTTCTCTCAACAATTAGTTTACAATTTTTAGATGTAATATTGTGAGCAATTTCTGTATGGTAAAATTTGCTGCATGTTAGGACCATATCCAGCTCTTTGACATTGTGCACCAAATATTTCCTAGATCCCCTGGGTAGCATATGTTTTATCTTGTTATTTCTTCTTTAACCAATATTAGACATCAAGATCTGGTCTTTGAATCATCTTTGCACTCTAGACTTTGCCTCTAGTCTTAAGTCAGTCTCAGTTATTCATAACATATGATCTGACTAGTGTTGAATTAACTTTTTGTTTCTCTTGACTATTTTAGGCTTCACAGCTGGGCTGAGGGCAGGAATGTTGCTGTTGAAGAGACAGCTGGCCCCTTTGCTGCTCTCATTTCTTTTTCAAAACTTTCCTCTGACACTATCATTTCATTTATGCTAAATATCTATACCTGCATCTATATCTATGCACACATATGTAATATATGTGTACATATATATTTATATATATGGTTGGTTGGTTGTTCTCCTTTGTTCTCAAAGAGGACCAAAATGACATCACTATGCTAGAGTCAAGATTCAGTGTGTCCAACTGTAGCTGATCGGGCCAGTACAAGCTTGGAATGCTCTACCACAGGTTGGGCACAAATAGTCATGTGGACATTTGGAGCGGATACTCCAAACTTGTGCATTTTCTGTGAGCTGTTTCAATTCTGCTCTGCTCATAGAGCACAGCACCTTCTCTGATGTGGGCACACCATGCTGAGTGGTCCTGTGCCAATGTCTCCCGTGTCAAACAATCAATTTCATAATTCTTGAGAGAGACATTGAAAGCGTCCTTGTATCACTTTTTCTTCTGTGAATGCTTGCCCTGTGTGAGTTCTCCATAAAATAGTCTTTTTGGCAAGTATATGTTTTGCATTTGAACAACATGGCCAGCCCATCAGAGTTGTGCTCTCTGAAGCAGAGTTTAAATGCTTGGCAGTTTAGTTCAAGTAAGGACCTCAGTGTCTGGTACCTTATCCTGCCAGGTGATCTTTAGAATCTTCCTAAGACAATTCAAATGGAAGCAATTCAGTTTCCTGGCTGGTATACTGTCCAGGTTTCACAGGCATACAACAATGAGGTCAGCACAACAGCTCTGTAGACCTTCAGTTTGGTAGTCAAATACCTTTTCTCTCTCATACTTTCCTTTGGGGCTTCCCAAACACTGAGCTAGCTCTGGCGGTGCGAGTGTCAACCTCATTATCAAAGTGTACATCCGAGGAAAGTACACTACCAAGGTAAGTGAACTCATCTGGAGCGTTCAAAACTTCTCCATTTGCTGTAGCTGATGGTTCCACATATGGATGATGTGGTAGTGGCTGATGGAGCATCTGTGTTTTTTTGGTGTTAATTGTTAGGCCAAAATTAGCACAAACAGCAGAGAATTGATCCATACTTTGTTGCATCTCAGCTTCAGAGGCTGCATTGATTGCACAGGCATCTGCAAACAGAAAGTCATGCACCAACACTCCCTCCACTTTGGTCTTGGCTTATAGCCTTTTCAAGTTGAAAAATTTACCATCAGTGTGGTAGCTGACCTTGATGCCATGTTCATCCTCATTCAAAGCGCTTGACAACATGGCTGAAAACATCATGCTAAAAAGCACGGGAGCAAGAACACAGCCTTGTTTCACTCCATTGGTGACTGGGAAGGTGTGAGAGCATTGTCCCTTATCTAGAACCCGGGCCAGCATGCCCTCATGAAATTGACATACAATGCTGATGAACTTCTCTGGGCAACCAAATTTTGACATAATTTTCTACAAGACCTCACAACTAACAGTATCAAAGGCCTTGATGAGATCTACAAATGTTGTGTACAAACCCCTGTTCTGTTCCTGGCTTTTCTCCTGGAGTTGTTGGGTAGCAAACACCATATTGACTGTTCCTCAGCCCTTACTGAAGCCGTACTGGCTCCCAGGTAGATGACCGTCTTCCAGGTGAAGGATCAGCTTCTTAAGGAGGACTCTGGCAAAAATCTTGCCAGCAATGACTAAGAGAGAGATTCCCCTGTGATTGTCACAGGACAATCTATTTCCTTTAGCTTTCTAGAGATGGACAATGGAGGCATCCTTGAACTCCTGGTGTGTAACCTCGTCTTGCCACATAACCTGGAAAATTTCAGTCAGCTTTTGTATGAGCAATGGACCCCCTACCTTGTAAATCTCAGATGGAATATAATCAGCATCAGGAGCTTTGCCACATGAAAGGAGCCTAATGGCATTCAAAACCCCTTCTTCAGTTGGAACTTCAGTTAGGGAGGGATTGACTTCAACCTGAGGTAAACGGTCAATGGCCTCAGCATTGATTGATGATGGTCTGTTGAGAACACTATAAGTGTTCAGCCCATCTCTCTAGGATAATGTCCTTATCACTAATCAATGTGGCTCCATCATCACTGAGTAATTGAGATGCACCGTAGGTCTTTGGCCTATAAATAGTGTTCAGGGCATCATAAAAGAACTTTAGAGTATTACTATCACCATAAAACTGAATTTCATCTGCCTTCTTACTAAGCCAAGAATCCTCCATCTCTTTCAGCTTTGCTTGTACTTTACTTTTGATGGAATTAAATGCTGCCTTCTTAGAGATGGATGAACTATCCTGCTGGTATACCCTGTGGAGTTCCTATTTTTCTTTTAACAGCTTCTGAATTTCCCCATCATTTTTGTCAAACCAGTCTTGGTGTTTGCTAGTGTTCTAACCCAGATAAGCAAATGTAGTGCTACATATACATACACACACACACACACACACACACAGTGTGTATGTATGTTTGTGTATACCTATACACATACACACACTTTTGCTTTATTCCTTCTAGCAACTGTAATAGAACATGTGCCCAAGTTGTATTTTTCTTTAGAGTTTTTCTTGTAGATGTTTTCAAGTCATTATTTTCTTCTAGAAGATGAGACTCTCTTCTCTACATTTGTGTCTTAGGTGAGCCTGTCTCTATAATAGCTTTTTATTATGGGTGCATTTTAAAAAAAAATTCATTCTTCCAGGCTTACTTTCTAAGTAGGGATGTTGTATTTGGGCCAGGTTCTGTGTACTTCTGGAGGGAATGTCTGAATCTTGTTTGACCTTAATTTGTTTTCTCTGAAGTCCTTATGCTGTTTTCTTGAAGAATCTCAGAGGAGGCTCAGTGAGTGTATCTTCAAACCTTCAGTGTGTTCTTATTGGGTTTATGAATTGAATCTAGCACCTTGATGTTAGAGCCACACTACTCCCACCACCTTCCTCTGTTCCTGCTCCTTGCCCAGCATATAACCTTAGGTCAAGTCTCAGCTGGATGTCTGCCCCCTTCTATGCTTAACCACAGGTCTCTCTTCAGTCCGTGCTCAGATCAAGAGTAAGAATGACACAGCTACTGGCTTCCTCCTCTTCTTGTTTTGTGCACCATTTGTAGCATCAGGCCCAGTCTTTGATGGACCCATGACTGCTTTTTGCCTCAGACACTGCCTTGAAAGTCCAACTTCAAGCCTTCATCTAGAAGGCTCTGCATGAAGGCTCCATGGTCTCTGGTCTGGCTGTTCTTGTTAGATCACCTTAATAAACACCTGTTTCTAATAGCTAATTAAGTCTAGTGACCAAGTAGTTTGGTGATATTGTTATATACTAATCATCAATGGGGATCCAATTGGTGTGGGATCATAAGTAATAATATTAGCAAACTATTTCTTCATCCCCCAGGGTTACCTCTAAATTCCCGAGAGGAGAAGGAGTTGCCCTCTGGTGGCCAGTGGGCCCATAGCGGTATGCTATGTGTAAAGTGAAGAGATTGGATGAAGTCATTTCTAAAGTCTCTTCTAGCTCTAAATCCTCTGATCATAATACAAGTAGTGGAAAAGAAATGGATGTTAACAATAACGGTAACACTTGGAGATATCAGGTTTCATGTCTTCATTACCATTCCATTGCAGATGACTACCAGATCTGTATTTCTAGCCCTAGTTTTATCTTTTGAGCTCTAGTCCCCCATCACCAGCTTTTTTAAATGAATGGTTCACAGGCATTTCAAACTCAAAATTTCCAAAAGAGAACTTGTTATCATTATCCCCAACCATACCACTCACTCAAGCTTCTCTAATGATGTTGAGAACACTATCATCTTTCTAGTCACCCATGTTCATAACCTCTGTATCTTCCTTAATTCTTCACTCTCACTCACACGGTTTATCGAATAAGTTACCAAATGTTGTTTCTATCTCCACAAAATAGATCTCATTTATGTTTTCCTTTCTCTACTCCCAAGACCACAACCAATAAAGGTTCCTTTATTATTGCCTTTATTATTACAGCAGCCTCTTATTTGATCTCTGTACCTCAAACCTTTCCCCATTCCACTCCATCCTCAACACAGCTGCCACAGTGATTTTCCTTAAGTGCATGCATGTTCATGTCATCTTCTTTTCCCCCACTCAGTTAATTCTAATGGGTCCCTGTTACTTCTGGACTAAATGCTAATGTTAACTCTTCTGTTTGTCATTTAAGTGTCTTAGGCTGGCTCCTTCCTTCCTTTCCAGTTTCCTCATACATGACTCCCCTCCACTATGAAGTCTAACCAAGCTGGCTGACTCACTGTTCTATATACATGACCCTTCATCTCTTAGCTCTGGGCCTGTGCACTGTCTTCACGTACTTCAGTTCCAAGGCCGTTTTCTACATGAAGTCTTTCTTGACCCCCTCTACCCCAAACTCTTAATGTTGTCCCTCCCCAAACTACTTCATATTCATTTTGAATATATTATAATATAATTATTTATGTACATCCTGTCTCTCCCATTAGAATGTAAGCTCCTTGAGGGAAGGGACTATTTCATGGTCATTGTATTTCATTTTATCTTTGTACCCTAAGAGTTGAGCTCAGTGCTTGGTGTATGTTGTTGTTCAGTTATATCCAACTCTTTGGGGTTTTCTTGGCAATGACACTATAGTAGTTTGCCATTTCCTTCTCCAGATTATTTTACAGATGAAGAAACTGAGGCAAACAGGATTAAGTGACTTGCCAAGGGTCACACAGGTAGTAAGTGTCTGAGGACAGATTTGAACTCAGGAAGATAAATCTTTCTGACTCCAGTCCCACTGCTCTATCCACTGCACCACATAGCCACCCTCTGTGCTTGGTCATAGAAAACATTTAAAGGCTTTCTGATTAAAAGCTGACATTTATATAGTATTTTCAAGTTTGCAAAGTATTTCATTCAAGTTATCATCTCATTTGATCCCCAACTTCACCCTATGAAATATGTGCTATTATTATTCCTACTTTACAGATGTGGAACTGATGACTCATTTAGAGCTATGGAGCTAATGAGTTCATGAGGTGGGATTTAAATTCGGATCTTCCTCACTCCAACTTCAGCATCCTATCAACTCTAATTCTCTGTTCTCCTTCGGGTCACCACTCTGGCCCTATCACCTGACCACCCCCTCCTCCTTCCTCCACTTTGAGCTGTAGAGGTGAAGGTGAAAGTAAAAGAAATATTCCAGAGAACCTGGAAGGAAAAAGTTGGGGAATAGGTTTTAAACAGCTAAAAGAGACCCAAAATAGTGCTCTCCTCCTACTTTACAGGACTGATAAGACTTAAAATACTAGGAAGTATATATAAAAGAGGTCTCAAACTGGTAGAGAAAGGACTCCTAATATAAAAAAGTCTCCAAAAATAAACCTGACTTGGCATAGATTTGTACATAATTTTCCCAAGTCCCAAATCCTTTTTTTCAAGTTGAAAATGTATTAATACCTCCCACTATAATCCTATTCAAACCTATCATTCAAGACCTGATGCATATTAAATATATGTAAAAATAATCAATGTAACTATGTTGATTTCAAAGTGAGGCACTCACTGAAGGTTGTAATTAGTCCTTGCTGAGGTGAGAAAGCATTCTAATTTAACTTAAATGAAAGAATGATTGCTAAGTAATAGTTATTGAAGCAATGTCTTGGTGTGCCATCACCACAGTCCTGACTATGGGCAAAATTATTAGTTCTACAATAAAAGTTGCAACTATCTTTGGAGAGAAATTTTAACTCTCTCTAATGCACTTATGATGTCACATTATCCGTTTATATGAAATAATGTCTTACCTTCCACCCAGATTGTAAATACTTTGAGGACAAGGATAATGTCTTATCTGAACTTTGTATCTTACCTTAGCACATTGTTCTTTTCACATTAAGTGCTCAATAAACATTTGTTTTGCAACTTAAGGTATTTTTAAAAAACTTGTATTTTCATGAGATTTCATTAGAAAATTTTATAAAAATGATTAATTTCAGATATTAAGAGGTAGTATGGTATAGAGGCTAGGGGGTTGGCCTCTGAGTCTTATTGCATATCCTGCCCCTGTCACACACTTGCAAGAATTGCCAATTTGCCTTGGTAGATGGAGTTTCCCAGCATTGATGGAATTACAGTCAAATATAATTTGTTTTCTTTTCACTTTATTTTCTATTTTTTGGATATGTGGTAATTTCTCTTGTTCCTAAAAGATTTGAAGAGTTTTCATTGTCACAGTTCTGTTTTTCAGGTAACATTAAGGACTCATCCTGTCCATTTCATAACTGACCATTTGCTTCTAAGTGGGAGGTAGAAAGATAGACTAGATAGCAGCTCATGCTGTCAGGAAGGTATGATTCAGCTACTGCCAGTGACCCACACTATCTGTGTGAGTTTGAGCAAGCCACCTCGAAGTGCCTCGGATCTCTCCACAGCTTTGAAGTTGCAAATGGAGAACTGTAGAGAGTTGAATAGAATGGGACCCCAGCAATCCATAACCAAAGGCCACTGTAACATGCTGGACAAGTGGTCATCCTGGGTCTTCTTAATTGCCTCCAGCTAGGGGAAATTCACTGCCTCTTCAGGCAAACTACTTTTGGACAGCTTGTTGGGAAGTTTTCCAGACATCAAACCTATTTTTTTTCTTTTCTACTTTCTCCTGTTGTTCTTGCTTCTGTCCTGGGGGGCTAAACCTCACTGTAGATATCTGATGCCCACTGTCACATTCCCCAAGTTTTCTTTTCTCCAAGCATAACATCCTTAGTTCCTTCAACCACCTTCATGTGACATTGGAACTCCCTACTAGAACCAAAAGAGCAAGAATGAAAAGCTTTGAACAGCAGTATTGAACTCAAACAGAACTTTAAAAATTGTTTAAAGCACATATAGCCAGCACAGTTTTCCTTATATGTGGAGGAATACTATCTTTTGTCCCAAAAGAGAAAACTTAGGGTAGCAATTTTTCATTATACTTTTTTTTAATTTTTAAAGTTTTATCTTTTGCATTTATTATTTATGACACAGTTGCATTTAGATACATTCTGCACATTCCTATTCCAGTTATATTTATAGGCTTAATAATAGCATTCATTGAACAGGGCAAGATTTTGTCATTAGACATTCATGTTTTAATTATTATGTTGTTGTTTTTAAAAGGGAGCCAAATTTCTGATATTATGCATATTGGAAACTTAGAGGGAAGCAATGAAAAAGTGTTTATAAATATTTTATTCATTGAAGTTAATCAAAATATAGTTAGCAACAAGTTTAGTTGATTTTACTGATGTTTGATGTTGTTTTTAATAAAAACAAATTTAATTAAAACAAGGCAAACACCCATACTATTTGGTTGAGAGAGATTTTGCTGATTCTTCTAGATGCTGCCGATAGGTTGGGCATGGTCTGTGAAAACCAGATGGATATAGCACCTTTACACAGTGTTCCAGGAAATAATCTGTATGTTAACTCATTGTCTCAGAGATAGTCATCCTTCAACAAAGTGCCTGTCTGAGGGTGTTGGTTTGTTTTGCCCTGCTTTCTTTTTTAGAGTTCTCATGTTCTTTCTGTGAGCTGAGATGTAATCTTTCTTTGGTTGTTATTGCATGCAAAGCTGATCAAGTGTGGATTGGTCCAGTAATGAACTGTAGTAGCTCAGTAATGAGCATTTCACTAGATTTCTATCTTGTAGACTCATTATTCCCAAGCTTTGTGGACTCATTCTCCTCGTTCCTGCCTCCCACCCTCTTAACTGCAATCACAGTTCTGAAAGATTCAGCTATGGAAAACCCATTCCATTTCAGAAACCACTTGCATAACCTGTTTAAAAAAAAGGTTCTGGGGTTTGGGGGAGGAGGAGGGGAGGAAATGGGTAGGAAAAGGGAAGAGAGTATTAGAGGATCAAGCTGAGATTCTCACATGCAGTTCCTATTAGTCAGCCCACTTGGTCAGCACATTTTCTTCTCACTTGTTAAAAAATACCTTTGTGATCTGAAGTTCTATTCCACAGGAAATCTGGATTGTGCCCTTTTAGAGGGGTCAAATGCAATTTTCTGAATAGTATATTTTCCCATTAAATAATAAGCATAAATGTCCTTTCTTCATTATAAAGATAGGCCACACACTAGCCTAGGAAACATACTATTTCACATAAATCTTCAAAGTTATTCTGAAAATTTAAAACTCTTTAACAGTTTCTTCATATCTTTCCCTGCTGACATTCGTATTTAATTTATGGAAGGGTACTATTTCAATTTAAATTTAATATTGGCAACAATCAATAAAAATGTATCTTGTGAAATATCTGGGTTAAAATATGTATATATAAAATGATACTGATTAATCTGGAACAGAAGTCATTTTGAGCCATGGAAAGTTGGTGTTGTTTTCTATGACACCTAAGAGATGGCTCACAGCCAGATCAGTTAGTAGGCTTGATGACTTTTGTCTTCACACATTCAGCTGGTCTACTCAAATGTGTCATTATAAATTATTTACTATATTAGAAAATGGTAAAGAAAGGGGTTCTAGCTTTTACTAGATGTTTCTGGCTCAGTCAGGAGAATTGAACCAACTTTTCATTACTGAAAATGAGAGGAAAATTGTAAACTAAATACTAAAAAATCCTGGATGATGTGAAGGATAATCTTAGAGGAAAAAATAAGTTCTGTTACTGAGTTTGGAATCAGAAAATCAGAATTCAGATTCTACCTCTGTTCTTTGTTAGCTGTGCTACCTTGGGCAACTCCATATACTTCTTGTATCTTAGTTTGTCTGTGAAATGAGGAGATTGGCTTATGGAATCTGGAAGCGCCTTTCAGTTCTGAATCCTATGATTCCATTTTAAACTAAAAAAAAAAGTTTCACCAAATACATTATTTTGATAATACATATTTAGATTTTTTTAGTTTAAAACCAATGAACTTTCACTTATTCAGGACCTGTTACTCAGTGCCAGGCACTGTATGAGAGACTAAGAATACAAAGACAAAAATAATTATTTATATATCATTTATATAATAGCTCTTTAAGATTTGAAAGCACTTGACAAATATTATCTCATTTGATCTTTACAACAACTGTGAGAGTTAGGTGCTATTATTATCCCCATTTTACAACTGGGAAACTGAGGCACAGAGAAGTTAACTGACTAGCCCAGGGTCCAGGCTAGTTTCTGAGGCAGGGTTTAACTTAGGTCTTCCTTACTCTCAAGTCCAACACTCTGTCCATTGCACCACCTAGCTGACAAAATACAAATAATTTCTCCCTTCAGGGAGTTTACAATCTAGTTGAGAGAAGACATCATGAACATGTACAGTTATCTATAAAATAGATACTAGGGGATTTTGTGAGGGAGGCTCCAACAGCTTCTGGAAGAGTAGGATTAAGAAAATTCTCAGGCAGAAAGTGGTCACCATTAAGCTGAGTCTACTAAGAAACCAGGGACTCTAGGGAGAAGGAACTCCTCACATAAGGGAGAATCATTGCAAAAGTCCAGAGGTTGGAGGTGGAAAGGCTTGCCTAGCTGGGAGAGCCATAAGGGAGCTTAGACATAATACAGCCCATGCCCTTCATTTTATAGATGAGGAAACAAGTCCAGACAAGTAAAGTGATCTACCCAAAGTCACGTAGCTAACAAGGAGCCAAGCCAGTATTTGAATCCCCAGTCCCGTTGTGCAAAACCTAGTACTTCTTTTGATCCACCCTGTCCAAACTATACATTGCATATATTATGAGTTCACATCTGGCCTGATTTACTAACTGAGTGACCCTGGGCAAGTCATATCACCCTATTTGCCTCAGTTTCCTATCTGTAAAATAAGATAGAGAAGGAAATAACAAACTACTCTGGTTATTTTTGCCAAGAAAACCCCAAATGGGGTATGAAAAGTCAGACATGATTGAAAAACACTCGAACAATAACAATTTTGTGCAAAGCTCTGGGCTTGGTAGGGTGGAAAAAGAGAAAGGGCATAAGACATATTTCTTACACTGAAGCAACTAAATAGCTAGTTAGGCTAATAATACTGGAAAAGCTAATTAATAGTGTAAAGTGTTGTATAATAAAGTCTAAATGAGGAGTATAGAGAGTAATTGCTGCAAGAGGAGGGAGAGATCACTGTTGGATGGAGTGTCCTTGAAAGAGTCCATGGAGGAGTTGAGACTTGAGCAGGCCTTAAAATATGGACAAGATTTAGATAATCAGGGAAGAACAGTGCAGCCAAGGAGGCATAGAGGTAGAAATAAGCCAGATGTGATTCTGAAATAGTGAATCCAGCCTGGATGATGTGAAATAGCAAGAAGTGGTGAGAGATAAAATTAGAAAGTTAGGTTGGGGTTAAATTTTGTATGCCCTTAAATGCCAGGTCAAGGAGATTGTATAATTTTCTGTTGGCAGAGGAGAGCCATTGAAGGTTTTAAGCAGGAGAGTACCATATTGGGAATGAAATAGAAAGGAAAGGATGAGTGTGAATGAAGAATGAATGAAAGAAAATTGAACAGATTTGTTCATTAGAATTAACTATGATCTAACTCTTCACCTACAAAAACATTGTTAAAATAGTTCATGAGTTCATTGGTTCAGGAAACAAATCTAAAAAGAATCTTACTCTACTGTAACTAGAACAAGATATTTAATATTATCAATAAGCCTACTTAAATTTGGACTCCGGATTAAAAAACTTTTAAGCTATAAAAGGAAATTTTCTGTTTTAATATTATGTTTACATTTTCAAGGAATTTTTAACATTTAAACTTTTATATGATTTAGGATGCTACGTCTGTATATTATGATATCACATTAATACTAAAGATTATTTGATTTTAATTTGAATGGTTTCTCTAAACAACCATTGGATACTTTACAGATTGGAAACAGATTGGTACTCTTTTAGATAAACGTGTTTTTGCCATCTGTTATTTTCTCAACATACAATTTTGCGTTTATTGAAAACATTTGGACTTCAAAGTACTTATGTTAACCTAGTATTTTCTTTTCACTTTTTAAATCAATCATTCTATATTTTACAAAGTTTCTTTAAGACAAGTTTTTAGAACTTTTCCAAGAATCTAAGTATATAAATTATAACACCTGAAAGACATTTAAAAACTATTCTTATAAACCTGTAGTTACATTATTTTTTACTCTTTAAAATTTATGTTAATGGTAGTAATAATTATAATAATGTTTTAACACGAGTAATTTGAGCACAGAGACTTTTTTCACTAATTTGGTATACTCTTAAGTTTTATTGGTGCCTTTTGATTTTTGCATCATAATTCATTTCTGAATGTGCACCTTTCCCTTTCCTCTAACCAGCAAGCTTACTCTTGTAACAAATATTTTTTAAACCCAGTACCTTGGCAAAAACAACCTAGTTGTGTATGCTTTAAAATATGTTTTTAATTTTCAACTTCTGTAATAATAAAATATTAATATGTTATCTGAATCATTTCATCTGTCACTAATCAGTTGATTTTTTTTTACATTACCATTGCATTTCTCCTGGGGACTGATCTTCTCTTATCATAAAGATTTTTTTAAAAAATCCTAGTATAAAGAAATTTAGTTCTTTGTAGGGATACAGATATACATCTCTTAATGCAGATTCTCTCAGTAAGATATGCTACTGACATTTACCAAAATTCATCATTTTTAAATCAGTGATGTATATATATTAAACCATAAAAGACAACTTCATACTTGTATATAGTCTGGATGATCAAGCTCTCTGGTTTCACCTCATTAAAAATTCACAAGGCCTAGTATAATAGTAATGAGTCTAGAATTTTATTTGGTTAGTGGCTATGGCAAATTTAGAACCAATAAAAAGCCTGTAATGGACCATAAAGAATGAGTCGCTGGAGTATTTAGGGTATAACAATGGGTTAGTATAGCATGTATTCCAAGAATATGATGTTATCTTCATTATGCTTTTATTGGATCAAAGGTTCAGACTGCAAGAGAGTATAGCATTTACAGATAATAATTAATATAGTTTTGCATCATATTTATGGGACTAAAAAAATCAATAGCAAGTATCTCTCAGCAGTAGTGGAGTTTGATATCCCCAAGTGAAACCCAATCACTTTGTCATCTTCCTCTCTCTCCAATTTTAATGTAAAATTTTAATTAACAATGAAACATTTAAAAATAACTTTGACTGAAAAAGATATCTAGTGAAAGCTATAACTGTTGTTTCTTCCTTTTATGATATTGTAAATGATTCTTAACAATTTGAGTAGACTAGGTGAACATGTTACCATAAAAGGTAGTTTGGTGAATGCATTTTGATTGTTTCATTATATTGCTTTCTATAGAGTTCTGAGAAAAGATTAAGTTTCAACAGATCTAAAATTTTGATTTGGTTATGAAATGAGAAATTTGGATATTTATATAATAAACTGAAGTAATCTAAGGGCTACTAGGTGATGCAGTGGATAGAGTGCTGGACCTGGAGTCCGGAAGACTGATCTTGAGTTCAGATACAGCTTCAGACATTTATTGGCTGTGTGACTCCAGGAAAGTCACTTAACCCTCTTTGCCTCAGTTTCCTCATCTGTAAAATGAGCTGGAAAAGGAAATTGCAAACCACTCCAGTATCTTTGTTAAGAAAAACCCAATGGTGTCACAAAGAATCGGACATGGATTGAAATGACCTGAATCACTTGATTCTCCAGCATTCTATTAGAAATCTAAGGACATAGTTTCTTGTTAAATGTCCAATGTTTCCTGGTCCTGGTGTGCCCAGAAAACTGAAGGAATAGTTTGTCTTAGATGGTATTGGTTAAATGCTTCTAATCAGAATAAAAAAAAATTCAAGGAAAAAATGAGGAAGTTTGTAAACCTTTTCCTCAAAGTTTTTATTCATTTCAGATTTTTAAAATGTTTTTTAATTAATTTGCGAAACACAACGGTTAATGATTTCCTCTGAATAAAGCCTTACTGTAGATAATCTCAATATGTTGTGTTTGAGAGATCTGATATTTCCACATTGGTTGGGTCCTCTTTGGCAAATGTATGGGGAGGCATGGATGAGTTGTGGTTTGTTTCCCTGGAGGGAGTATCCACATTGATAAGACCATAGATCATAAATTAGGCAACTAGGTGACTCAGTGGATAAAAACAACTGGAATCAGGAAGGCCTGATTTCAGATCCAGCCTCAGATACGTATATGATCCTGGGTAAGTCACTTAATCTCTGTCTCAGTTTCCTCACCTATAAAATGGGGATGATAATATCACCTACCTCCCAGGATTGTTCTGAGGATTAAATGAGATAATATCTGTAAAGCTCTTAGCACAGTACCTGGCACAGAGTAGGCACTATAGAAATGCTAGCTATTATGATTATGATTATTATTAGATTCACTAGAGCATTCATCCAAGTATAAAATTCTCCCTTATAATCTATGACATTGTATGTCTTTTAAATGTGATTATGGTATTTCCTTGCTAAGCCATCATGTTTTCAAATTATGTTCAGGTCATATGGAAAATGAAGATGCTAAGAGAGTTACTTGGGTTAAAAATGGAATGATTACAGGATCTGTTTTTGTTACTGATGTCAAGCAACAGAACCAAAGCATTCTTTAGGCTCCCCACATTATATGTAACTTCCTATACGTAGCTAAGTTTCTGGGGCGTGCTTTGACATAGTATTTTTGAGAAAATAATAATAATACCATTTACTTTTACACTTTTAGGTTTGCAAAGTACTTTATATATGTTACCTCGTTTCATCCTCACAACGTGACTGAAATAGGTGCTATTAAGAACCTCATTTTACTGATGAGGAATCAGAGGTTGAGTGACGTTAAATGACTTGCCACAGGTAAGCAGGATTCAAACTTGGGTCTTCCTCTCTCCAAGTCTAGCACTCCATCTCAGTGCAAATGATCTTAAGGCCTGAGTGAATGATCTCTATTGTGTTAGCCTACATGTTATTTTAATAGGTTCCCATTTTATGATTAATTTGTATTTTGTATTTGGCACTTACTGGTTTAGCAGTATTTTGTACTTAACCTGCTTCTAAGGCACTGTGATCTGTAGTCAGAACTGGTTTCCAGTCTTGGTTCTGAAGCTTGTTGGCTATGTGGCTGTGAGCAAGTCACTTAATGTCTCTGAGCTCCATTCAGAATCTATAAAATGAGTTGTTAGTAGCTGTACTATCCACCTTACAGGGTTCTTGTGAGGGAAATACTTTATAAATCTTGAAGGACTAAATAAATGTAAATTATTATTTTATTATAACAAAAAAATTATTGCTGAAGTGATACTGAGTATGGAAGTTTTTAGAGAAAATAATTGATTCCATAGAATGATATCAATTTTCCATTATCTATATTAATGAGGAAACTATAATAGAGGTGATCCAAACTGGTAGATAATTCAGTCATTTTATTTGACACTAGAACATTTTATGTGGATTTCTTATAGCAGTTTTCTTTCCTAATTATGTTCTTTTAAGCCAATATTAAAATGAGTTTTTGTTTTCTGAGGACATGATAGCTAGGACATAGTAGCTAATAGGAAAAGGCAGCCTAAGAGGGTGCTGAAGAGTAGGAGGACACCAACCCAGGATAAAAAAAAAATTCACTACAGATAACACAAATACGACAATCTGCAGTAGAGTTGATTGTTTTTCTCCAACACATATATCTAATGGTATATTACTGTAGAGTTACTGATGATGAACTAGGCCTTTAAATTATTTAAATGTTTGCTTGGGAGGCGGGGAGGGTGAGGAGGAGAAAGTTACTAAAATTACAGATACCCATGAGAAAATGAAGTCCTGCTTGAACATCTGGCTCATTATTTGCTCTCCTTTGCTACAGAAATACTGCAGTGGCACTGGTATTACTAATACACTCATTGTTACCACAAGGACAAGTCACGTACTGACTTTGCTTGTGGGGCAGCAGCTAATCCCATAATGTAAAGTCAAACACAGACATTTAAGACCTTCCAAAATTTGGCTCCACCTTACCTTTCCGACTCCACTTCACATTGTTCCTCTCTAAGAACTCTACATGTTAGCCAAATTGGACCTTTTAGCAATTCTTCAGATTGAACATTCCATGTAGTGCCTCTCTGTTCTCTCACAAAGGTCCCCTCCTCCATGCCAGGAATGCACACCCTCCTCCCCCTCCCTTCTCCTAATTGTTATCTTCCTTCAAGGCCCAGCTCAGGAGCCACTTCCTATGGGAATGAAAGCTTAGTTCTCAGTTTCTTTTCCTCCTCAAATTATCTTATATTTACTTTTTTTGTTTTTATGTTGTATCAGTCCAGGTGGTAAGCACCTTGGGGACAGTGGCTTTTGTTTTTGTATCCTAGTACCTGATAAATGTTTGTTGGATTGAATTTGAATCCCAAAGTTGGTAAATACTGACTCCCCAATAAATCCAGAGTACCCTTTCAAAGATGTTGAGTTGTTGAAATTTATTTGCTGTTGAGTCTTTGCAGTTTCCGCTAACAGGCTATCGGTTGTTGTTCCTGGCTGTAGGAAGGGCCCAAATGGCAGGTCAGGAAGGACAAAGAAATTATAGTACTTTCAGTAATATGCTGATGTCAGTAAAAGAGCTTGGTGATTTCTAATTAGAAACAAGTGTTTATTTCAAATAGTTGTTTGTTTGTGACTATACTTTCACAGCTCTTCTACTCTAAAGGCAACAGCAGAGTATTCATTTGCAGTGGGTCACAACATTCTTTTGGGCGATCAATCCCCAAGTGAAACCCAAGATAGGTGAAGTAAACACCAGAAGAGGTGATAGTCTTTAGCCCTGAGAGGGGGAACACAGAGTCTTTTTAGACTTGCTGTTCATGCCCAGGTCCAGATTTAGCGTTCTCTATTTCCCTCCTCTCTTGTGGCTCATGATGAATCAACAGAATGGATCAGTAAGGTGACTTCCTTATTAAAGTTTATAAAAAGATTGGGAAAATTATACTATATTTTCCTATCCCTGAACTAAGTAATATCAGCTTCAAGGACGCACACCATTTTAGATGGTATAGACTGATTTTTAAATGTAAAAAAATGTTCAGGGCCCATTTCAAAGGAAATTCAGATGAACTTGAGTGATTTAAGAATTTAATTTTTCAAAGAATTTGTTAGTTTTTATTTTTATCAAGGGAAATAATGCTGTCTAACCTAATACCGTGAATTCATGAAACGGGGTTCCAGCCCAGCTTTTCCTTTTATGACTTTGAGTAAGTCTATTGTTCCATTTATAAAATATATATAATGATGCCAACCCCATCTGTTTACTTATCAGGATTATTATACGACTATATGAAACTGTCCTCATGGTATTACTTTCTAAAAGTAAGATTACGCATAATTCATTATCATTTTATAATTGGTAGCATCAACATGATTTATTTTAAGAACAAACCCATACAAATAGATGTTATATCACTATTTCTTCTCATACTCTATAATGTGAAACACAAAGATCCATGTGCTTCTGTTAACGTAGAGCGATATAAGAAAGAATACAATATTTGGAAGCAGAGACTTAGATTTATGCCCCAGCTCCCCTACTTAAAATCTGTGTGACTTATCTGAGCCTCAGTTTCCTCTTCAGAAAATTGAGGTAATAAAATCGTACTCTATCTACTTCACTGACAGTTGTGAGGCTCAAGTGAAAAGAGGTTATAACAATAGAGTACTACTAAGTAGTCTAAGGTTTACAAAATGTTTTCTTCACAACAGTCTGTTGAAGTAGTATAAGTATTATCATCCCTATTTTACATTCTCCCCTCAGAGGAAACCGAGGCTCAGAAAGGTTGAGTGACTTGCTCAGGGCCACACAGCTTATAGGGAGCATAGTTGGAAGTCAAGTCTTCCAAGTATCCACCAGGCTACTTCTGTGTTTCACAATTGTAAAGTGCTATATCAGTGTAAACAAATTTTATTATTATTTTTAAAAACTGTTTATTGGTTCATATCTGGAAGATATCCATGTCTAGCATCCAAGAGTTTATAGAAAGGATCCTACAGTTTGTAGAAAAAACCAGGATGTTTCAGGCTCTGCCTCTGAAAAGATGAAAAGGATTTTAGAGGTCTTGTTTGATAGTGGGAAATGCTTTAAAAAATCTGTATCTTTTTAAAAAAATATTATCTTCATTTCCAAATATATCCCTCTCTCCTCTCTTACCCAGGTAAAGATGTCTTACAATAACAAAGATTTAAAAAAAGAAGACATGTAGGTCAGCAAAACTAACTACACATCAATACCTATAGTTTCCATCCCTGCAAGGAATGGAGGAAGGGGCATTTTCTCAGCTCTTCTCTAGAGTGCTGCATGGTCATTATAATTACATGATATTCAAACATTTAAAAATCTTTCCATTTACAATGTTGCAGCCATTGTGGATGTTATTTTACTGGTTCCACTTCATTCTGTTTCAATTCATATGTCTTCTCACAGTCCTCTGAATTTTTCATATTCATCATTTTTTATGGTGCAGTAATACTCCGTTTCATTTGAATACCATAATTTACTTAGTCACTCATTGAAAGCCACCTACTTTAGGGGTGGTACTTTCACAGAAGAATAACCTGCAAATTATGTATTGGGCATGCACATTGATCTTTTGGTAAAATGAGAGACTACTTCCTAACAATGTGGTGATTGATTCCCTGTGTTTGATTTCTTAGCTTGAGCCATGTTTTTCCATTTTCTAAATCTCTCCAATTAGAATTCTAATCCAAACTCTTATTTCCGCTGTGATTATCTGCTGCCAAATCTGGATTTGGGATAGGTGTTCATCATCAGAGCTGGTGTCAGGTACCCAGTCAAAGAGAGACTGAGGTTCAGAAGCCCTAAAAACCACCATTTGAGACAGGGTATAACAAATGATACTCATATCCTGGGAGGACTGGCCTACAAAACAAGGAGCTCAGTCATTAGGCACAAGGAGACAAGGCAGAAACCCAGCCTTGGGATGACTGTGGTGCAAGGGAGGTAACCTATTTACAGAGAATGGGGTATTCATATCAAAGTGAAACAATCCAGCCACAAGAATGACTCCTTGCACAGCCATGTAGTAAACTTATACCACCATAAGATTACTTATATTCCTCCCTGTAGGACAGGATTGGTCAAAAAGTCAAAGGCATCTGGGACTAAAAGTATAGATATGAATTGAATAGGTCCAGCCTGGAGGGTGAAAGTGAGATGAGCCATTACAAAATGATTCAACTACATTTTCCTGGAAAAACTATACTAAAATTATTCCTTTACCATTCCAGTCCTCTTGTTTCTGCTTATTTCATTTTGTATCATTTCACAGAAACCTTACTGCGCTATAATATTCCTTTATTGTCAATAACAGTGAGGGAAAAACCTATAAGGTTCTAGCCTTTATTTTTTACATAGGCCTCTCAGTTCATAGAGTCATTATATTTAAAGATCAAAACTGGCAATATCTTAGAAAGATTATGAAAATTAAATTTCATTTGGAAAATTCAGTTGAGTTACACTTGTTTGGAGAAGCTATTTTCTAAGTGAGTTGCCATGTATTTACTCTCCAGAAAGTTTTACCTTTTTTCTCCTATATGCTTATTGTATTTTTATCCATAGTTTGTATATTAGAAAATGGAACTAGAAACACATGAAAGAAAAACATTTCAGAGAACTATAGAATGAGGAGGGAGGAAGCAGTTCATGGAGCTGTTGCTGCAGTGAGGCAGTACTACTGTGGTAATCTGGATTCTCTGATTGTCTGCCCTTTGCTCTCTGTTTTCCCTGTATCATTGTGCTGTGCTGATGTACTGATTCTTGCTGAAACGCAGACAGGAGATGAATGTTTCTGTTTGTGGGGTGTGTGTGTGTGTGTGTGGGTGTGGCGAGCGTGTCTCCTTGGGGTGTTGGTGCCATTTTGAGGCCATTCCCCTGTACCAAGTAGGATTTCCTTCCTCCCCCCTGTTTCTAGTGATCCCTAGCTCCCTTCAAGACTGTTCAAGGGCCCGTTCCTACAAGAGCCCTTTCGTGATTCCCTCAATTGCTAACACTGCCTCCACTAACCTTTTATTTATTCTGTATATATCCTGTATTTACTTATATGTGAACATGTTGTATTTCCACTCCCACCCCCTCATCCCTGTAACTCCAAGGTGGAGTAAGATCAGTGTAAGTGACTATAAATAAGCAAGCAACAAAAGGAATAAAAAATACCAGTCCAGTGTTTGACAAACCCAAGAACATAATTCATTGGAGGAAAGATTCCTTTCTTGCCAAAAAGTATTTGAAAAACTGGAAATAAGTTTGGAAGAAATTAGATTATACCAATAGTTTATACCATATATTCATAGTCTCAAAATGGATGTGCATCCTGTATATAAAAGGCCATACCATAAAAAAATTAGAAGAAGAAAAGATCAGGTACAGTTAAATGTGAGTAATGAATCCCCATACAGTGGTAGGATTATTTGAATCCACACTGCATATTTCCATTAGGCTAGAACCAGTTACAATATTTTACATAATTTTAATTTTGAGTACTATGAATTCAAATGAATTCAACTACTTCAGGGGATTTGTTATTAGAACCAAGAGAGACTTGTATGTAACTTTCACACCTTTGGCTTGAGGGGTTGGTAAATTCTTAACCATATAAGGGATAGAGAGGTTACAAAAGATAAAATTGATAATTTTGACTAGAAAAGATTAAAAACTTATGCATAAACAAAAGGAACAGTAGAGTAGGAAAATATTTACACAAAATATCTCTGATAAAAGTGTGACATACAAATATGCAGGAATTTGGCAAAAATAGATAATACAAAGAGCCATTTTTTGATAGATAAGTGGTCAAAAGATATGAATAGTTTACAAAGTATTTGCAAGCTATAAATGATGTTATAAAGTGTGCTCCAAATCACTAATTAGGAAGAGAAATGCAAATTAAAATAGCTGAGTTTCCTTTTCTATCCATGAAAATTGGCAAAGAATGGGAACTGCCATTTATTGTTGGACAGTCTGTGAGGAGAAAAGCACACTGCCACACAGCCATGAAATGGTCCAGCCATTCTGGATTCAATTTGTAATTAGGCAAGAAAAGTGACTAAATTGTTCATACCCTTTAAACCAAGCAATCCCTATATTGGGCTTATATTCCAAGAAATTCAAAGATGAAATAAAGATTCAATAAGTACCAAAATATTTATATTATAACTCTTTGTGGTAACAAAGAACTGGAAATGAGGTGGGTGGGTACGAAATGGCTGAAAAACTGTTATGTGAAAATAAATATTATTGTTCATTAAGGTTTATGTCAATTGATATAGAATGAAATAAACAGAAGCAAGAGAGAATACATACAATGACTGCAGAAATGTTTGTTTTTTTAAAAATCACTGAAGGTAGATTAAATGCTGAGTAATGTGAAAATGAAAATCCTAGAGAATAGATAATAAAAATCTCCTTTTAAAAATAGAGTTGTAGGGTATTTCTTTAACAGAATATTGTATGCAGTCAGACAAGATTTTTGCATTAAATGTTTTTGCCTAATTTTCTTTGCCACACAGAAGTGTTCACTTTGGAGACAGATGAGAAATGACTTACAAAGATAAAAGTCATTAAGAAGACATATTTGAAAACATACCACATGTCAGATATGTTAATGGTGATTCCTTTTATGTATGGGTTGAACTAGATGGCTGCTCAGGTCTTTTTCAACTCAAAGTCTGTGATTCTGAACCATTAAGTTCCTTTAGGGAAGGGACTGTCTCACTTTTATATTTTTAACTCTTAGAGACAAGAACTGTGCTAGAATTTAGTAAGAGCTTAATAAATGTTTTTTTATTTGTTGATTGTATGTCTGTGACTGAGCGTGGCATTTAGGACTCTGTTTTTGTCTTCAGGTCCAGAGGAAGCCTCATATCTTTATGAACTGTTCAAGAACTCTTTTGCCATTATGATGAGTCCAGTGAGGGTTAGGAATTTGATAATCATTCATTTAGATTTTTTTAAGTGTTTTGAAAAGATTGGACTTTTATATTTCCAAGGTCTCTTTCAGCTCCAGAACTTATAATTGCTATGATTCTGTTTGTGAGGACTGATACTTTTGTACTATTTGAGAATTGGAAGTACTGTATGTATTTTATTGATTAGTTGGCATTGATTTTGTGGACTGTATGTGGGAGTTTGTGTGTGTGTGTGTGTGTGTGTGTGTGTGTGTGTGTGTGTATACCTGTCTGTCTGTCTGTCTGTCTATCTGTGAAAATCTTATCTATTTGAGAGGTAGCAGTGTAATGAAAGGAATAGGGTACTGTGTGTCAAGATCCCTGGGTTCTGCTTCTTTTACTAATTAGCTGTGTGACTTGCATAAATCATATAACCTTTGTGAGTCTCAGTTTTTCATTTATTGACTAAAGGAGTTGCACTAGATTACTTCTTGGGTCATTGCTTACTATCAGAACAAAAATTGACTCTAAAGAAACATGTTAAAGAAAAAAACTGGGGAGGGGGGATAATCTAATATGTCACAGAAGAGAAATTGGCCAAAATATCTTAATTCTCTAGGGAATTTCACAACCCCAATATAATCCTAAGAGTTACCATTCTTTTTTACTTTTTAATGACTTTTATAATATTAAACATCACCACAACTAAATTTCTTTTTTCAGCTATTTATATTTAAATAAATGAATTTTAATTTATCAAATACAGAAATTTTTCTGTCATTCCCTACCAGTCTTTAGCAGGATCCTTTACTTGTCTGTTATCACTCATTCCCCTTTTCTCCTATATGATCATGATGAGTATTCAGCTCTTTTGGCTATTCTAGTCCAACTCACACCTGATTATTAATGTCATTTACAAATTAGCTATCTTTGTACCTTCAGACCACTGATTTGTTAGCACAAGGGCAAAACAAATATCAGATTAAAATAAAAATGAAGGCTATAAATGGTTTGCACTTAAAGCTTTATATACGATTGTATGCTAAAAAATGGAAGATGAATCAAATAATAGACACTAGTACACACAATCACTATTCCCTAAGGAAGTGTAACTGATATAACTTCTTTGCCACAATGAAACCCAAAAAGCCTAGAAGCTATCTCAGGCTGCAATATATTACTATGAATTGCTTTGAAGAATTAGCATAAAGGATAATATTAGAGAGGTGTATGACCAAAAAACGAAATGGATGCATCATATAGGAAGATCAAGAGATAATCAATAGACAGCCTACATCCTTTCTTAATATTCGTTAAAAGATCTAAAAAGAGGGTCCTTCTTATGGTGGACCTCCCCATGGAAAATTTATGAGAGAGATGAATGAGTCACACAGGATAAAAGGTGGACATAGGTTATAATTTCTGTTATTGGAGGCAGTAGCAACATCATTGGCATTCATCAAAGTCTTATTTACTGGAAAGCTGATGATCAATGGGGAATAATTTAGGTGTAGTTGCTGTTTAAGAAGGAAGGTTGATTAGCCAAATAAATGATTCTATGATATCCAATTAAGTGATTGAAAGAAAAGGTTGCCACTATTATTTATATAGGTAGAATAAAAAATAGACAAGAAAACAGTAGAGTATTTAAGAAGATGAAAAAGTTCAGAGATCTGTCTGACTGTAGCAGTACAGCAAATAATAAAGAAAAGAGATGCAGTATAAATGTTTCTGCCTGCTACAGATGAAACAAAAATAATTTTTATCAATAAGGCTAAAATTAAATTTTTTAAAAATTATGTTAAAAAAGTCTTTGGAACAGCAGATAGAACACTGGTGTTAGAGGAATCGATGTGATCTAGTATATAGGCAATCAAGTATATCCATTTCATCCCATTAGAAGGAAAGGGAATTTTCCACAGCTATAAGACTATATATATATATATATATATATATATATATATACATACATATACATATATATCTTAGGAACTTCAATAGACAGCTTCACTTCTGAAATTCTTCTTTTTCAAATGAATCAAAGGTACATAAAATGCCCATCTGCTTTTTTGATGATAAATGAATACAAACATATTTGTCAAAAAAGAATATTTCATTGTACTACAAGCTCTTAGGGAGTTTTACTTAACCCCTTCAGGGAATGTACTTTGTAGGCAGATGGATGCATGGATATTTGTTGGAAATTGTAGCAAAACAAAACATTCTGACTAAAAATGTTCCAATTTTTATCATAGAATTAAGATGTAGCTATTCATAGTAAGTAGAAGGCAAGTCTTACTATTTATTATTATATATTTTATTGTCCTTTGTATTTAGAGATAGCCTTGTCAACAATGTTTCAGTCTATAGAGTCACCTAACAAAATGAAACATTGTTTCATTAAAAATATTTTTATTAGTTTAAATTACAGAAAAGCTCAGCATTTAAGTGATTTTTGTAAGCTCTGTCAAGAGACATTTAATTTTTACTAATTGGGATATTGAACACAATGAAGTGTTTATCTAGGAAATTGGTACCTAAGTAGATTCAGATGACTTTGAATGTATATAGTATCATACTCTTGTGATAGTTTATAAAAATTCATAAAGGTATTTTTGCAAAAGTTATTATATGCTATTGAGCATTTGAGGTGGAATTCTGGGTTTGTAATTCCAATGGCATGAATGACTCACAGTGTGGAAGTCCCTTCCACTAATATATTTTAGCAACTCATCTGTAACTTAAAAGTCTTTTGCCTAGGGACAAAGTGCAAGGCACTTTACAAATATTATATCATTTTATCCTCACAAGAAGACTAGGTGTAGTTGCTATTATTATCCCTAGTTTACCAATGAAGAAGGTGAGGCTTAGGGACGTTAATAACATGACTTGTCCAGAGTCACACAGCTGGTAAGTGCCTGAAACTGAATTTCACTTCAGATCTCCTTAATTTCGAGACCAGTGCTCTATCCTCTGCATTTTGTATAAAAGTCCTGCTGCCCAGTGGTCACTTAGCTAGTATCTATGTCAGAGGCAGAATTCAAACTCAGATCTTCTTGACTCCAGGGCCAATTGTCTATCTACTGTGTCACAATATATATATATATATAGTCCATGGGTATAAAGAGCCAAACTGTCCAGGATCTGAACTCTTCCTTGTGCATTTAAAATTTAATCTGTGAGAATAATCCTTTTTGGATGTCTGGTATCACCCACATTGCATGCATCCATACTTTTTCATACGTGTGCGGAGTACTTCAGTGGGCATAAAGCCACATCTTATGTTCAGAATGATGACTCCAAATGTCTTTCAAGGAATATTCATGAACTGATAGGTGAATTTTAATGTTCACAAACAAGATATAAACCCATATATTTTATACCATTATAATATTCCAGGTTATACAAGATATGCATTAATTTGGTGTGTGGTGTTACTTGGAAAGAGTCTATATTCCAGGTCACAGGTATTATCGAAAAGACTAGACTCCCCTAGTAATAAGCTTTTTATCTCACTGGTGCCCACAGTTTTTGATAGGTTGCCATAGGTCAGCAGTACTTTCCCAATGATTATGACCTCTTTTGCTTTTCTAAGAAGGTCTAAAAGGAATCATATATGAAAGAAAAGATAGGCATTGTGCCATTTTATTGGTTTTAAAGAGAATTAGAGAAATACTTCTGCACTTAGCAAGGCTAAAGACCAAAATGGAGCAGATATATTCATTAACTGGTACAGAGACAGCAGCATCATATTTCCATAATTAATACTTGCTAGAAAATTGAAGAACAAAATTAGACCTGAATTGTAAACCTCTGATTTGGGATTGATGCTACTGTTCCACGTGGCTCTGTTGGAGTCACTGAGCTTAAAATGACTAGGAAACTCCAGTGGGGTGTCTAAGCTACGAAAGTTGTAAAGGGTCCAGCGTTATCACAGCTGACCTAACAAAGCTTGTCATTTTGCTTTCCCACCCGTGGTGACTGAAGCAGGTAGAAAGACCAGTAAGCTCTAATTACAGGGCCTTGGGCATAGTTGTGGCACACGCAAACACTACACACACACACACACACGCACGCACGCACGCACGCACACGTTATTTGAATCATGGGACAGGGAAGAAGAAACTAGAAAACACTTCCAAGCATTTTGTGCTTTTGTTATTGTTAACAGATTACGCAGAATCCTTGTGCTGTGAGCAATATTGACTGTTTTCTTCTGATTCTCTTTCTAATGTTCTGGCTGATAATGCTTTGTCTCCTTCACTGGCTCCTTTCCCTTCACCATCTCCCTAATTGTAAGCCTCCCATTAGCTCTATCCTTGGCCTTTTCTTCTCTCTTTCACTGCCCTCCCTCTTGGCAAGCTCACCACACCTTCAACTATATCAACTCCATGTGGATGACTTCCAAATGCTCTCCAGTGCTGACCTCGAGGCTGAATTCCAGGTTCACATCTTGTACTTTCTAGTAGCCATTTCCACCTGGATATCCTACAGTCATCTTAAACTCAGCATATCCTAAACTTAACTCACTGTTCCCTTAAAAACCACCCTTCATTTTGCCTTTTCTATTTATGTTGATGGTAGCACTTTAATTGACTCTCAGAACTGGAACCATCTCCACCTCTTCCCTCAACCTCAGTCTCTACAATCTTAGTCAATTGCTTAGGCTTATCAAATCTAACCCTATAATGTCTTTTAATATGTATTCCCTCCTTTTTATCTCCATTTCCATCACCCTTTTTCAGGCCTTTATTTCCTCTTCCTTAAATTATTGGAATAATCTCCTACCTGGTCTTTCTACCAGTTTTTCTTCTTTCCTAGTCCATCAGATTCAGACTCTTAATGCATAGTTCTGCTCACTTTGTCAACTTAAAACCTTCCCTGGCTCCCTAGGGCCTAATGATCATGGTCCAAACTCCTTAGTCTAGAACTTAAAGCTCTACACAGTCTGTGTCCAGCATACCGTTCCTAGCCTTTTCTCAGGATTTCTCTTAAAATATTTTATACTCCACCAAATTAAACTGCTCAATATTTTCTGAATATATCCTACACTTTTCCTGCCTATGTACTTTTGCTTATACTGCTCTCTGCCTAAAATAATCTATGTCCTATTTCTGCCTGTTGAAATTCCACTCATTCTCTTGCCCTAACTGGAATTTCTTCAAAGGGACCTAATCATTCCAGTCCGAAGTGATTTCTGCTCTGAATTCTCTGGCTACT
This sequence comes from Trichosurus vulpecula, assembly GCF_011100635.1. Taxonomy (NCBI): domain Eukaryota; kingdom Metazoa; phylum Chordata; class Mammalia; order Diprotodontia; family Phalangeridae; genus Trichosurus; species Trichosurus vulpecula. Next base: position 336,071,015 of record NC_050575.1, on the reverse strand, counting down.
TTGTTTATACTGTACTTCTCATATACTTACATTAGATTTTTGTATCTATGTCTTAGCTCCCCTTTTAGATTATAAGGTGCTTGAAATCTGAAACCTAATTACTGAGTTTTTCCCTCAACAACTACCATAAGATCTTGTCTCTGAGCTGTAATCAGGGCCGGAAGACTAGGCCTTTGTCCTGAGTGCCTTTTTAGAGGATGTCAAATTCAGAGTGTATTGACATACTTGCAGTTCTTCGGGAGCTAGAAACAACAGAGCATTGTTAGTGACAATAATTAATTAAAATAGGAAGCTATCGAATTGTGGGCTAGGATGCAGTCCTTCCTAACCACTCCTTGTTCATCCTGCTCATTCCCCTCCACACCTCTGACACTGATGGTTTCGTACTGCTTGTGCTGCACAAAGTTTATCTTTATAGTATTTTCCCTTGATGTAAATCTCTAGTTGTTTCTGCATTATATAGAATAAATATTGACTCTTCATTACTTTAAGGATCTGTGATTTTATCAGACAGTACTCCCCCATATTTCTGTGCCTCCTAATACACTCTTCAGTGATTTCTTAGGCCAAATGATGCATCACCTGGTGACCAACTTCCTGTTGATGAGCCTCTCTGTATTTGGCTTGACTGGTCCCCAGGCAACAGACACACAGCCCATTGCCAGATCTGAACTTGAAGCTTTTCCAGTTTGATGGGATGTGCCAAAGATTGCCTTTAGCTGACATAGCTTTCAATAAAGCAGGAATGAATGAATTGAATAAGTGAAGTAGCATCTTGGCATAGTGGAAAGAGTACTAGAGTTAAGACCTGGAGACCTAGGTTTGAATCCAGGCTTTGCCACTTCACGTATGACTATAGGGAAGTCCCTTAAACTCTCTGGGCCTTAGTTGCCTTATCTGTAAAATTAGGGTGTTGGACTAAATGACCTTAAAGACCCTTTCCAACTCTAATTCCTATCATCCCATAAACATGCTTCTGCCTTGGGATATGTCCCAAGACAGCAGTGGTCTAATAGATGCTAAATTGATTTTGATATTCTGATTTATCTGTGATCAGTGTAGGTAGTCCCTAAAGCAGTAAAGTTGACAACCTGTTCATACTCCCAGTTTCCAGAGGGGCTTCACACAGCATACCAAGGGCCTTTATTTAGGATCCTTGAGAAGGAACTGATACCACTGAAACAAACAGACTGTCCATTGGGGAATACCTGATTCTCACTACTTGACTTTAAGGACAGTAACCAATTTAAAATATTTATTACCATCAAAATTCACATATCCACATGTCAGTGGTAAAGTTAAATGCCCACAAGGAAGCATACTGCCCCAGTAGATCGATGGGTACAGGCGGCTCTAAGTAGCTGATGTCAAAATGAAATTCATAAAAACTCAGATCTAGAGCATTCTATTTTTCTGTGCCTATCCAAGGCAGAAAATGCTATGGGGTGAAATAATATTGGGAGAGGAAGATCTAGTTCCTTAATTTAATGGTTTTTTGGTTTTGTTTTGTTTTGTTTAAATTATGAGACAGTTGAGTAGAGTAGAGGCAGCCATTCTCTAAATGTTTCTCTATTCAGCACTAGCTGCCTAGGACTGGTACAGTTTAGATTGCTAAAGGAAATTTTTCTTTTTCATTTCTGGAGGGAAAGAGAACATGAGAGAAAGGGTTCACAGTGAAGAAATCCACAAGAAAAATAAGCAAGATTTAAAAATTTTTAATAAATATTTTAAAATTAGCACTGTGTTTAATTATGGGATAAAGTTGAGTTAATCCTCAGTTTAAGGCATGTGAATAGGAATTGTTAATAATGGAATGTACAAACTGACCTTTATACAGATTCACATGGGCAAAGTAAACTTATAATACAGTATGTTCTTGGATTGGTTTCTAGGAGCAGATAATCTTTTCAGTTTTCACCTTCTTTAAATATGTGTATTAAAATGACCTTTTGTTGATGGAATGAATTTTGAGTACAAGTGTAGGCACCTACAGAGGCTAGCAACCTCTGCTTCTCTTCTAGTTTGTCCTTCACTTCTGTGTATTTGCATTTCCAATCTATCATTGTTTTTTGGAGTTTCCTTGGTGAGACTTGCTATTACAGAGTCCAGATTTTCTATTCTATCCATTATTTTTGCTGTGCAGATCACAAATTCTGCTCTCATAATTTAATTTCTCTTCTGAACCAATCAGGAACAGTATCTTATGTTTCCATTTTCTCAAATTCCACAGAATCCTTTGTCTCATCAAGGGTTGGATCACTTTCCTTTGTTATGTAACATTTATTCATAGATGCCTGAATTCCTTTACTAGATCTAGAGGCCATATTTCTTTATGTTGTTGCTATTTTTTCCTTGAGTTTTCTTCCAGAAATTTTTAGTAATTTTAGGGTTTTCCCTCCTTAATTTCTCTTGTTTTTCTGACACCCTCCCCTCTAATTGTGGTTTCTTTTCTTGGAGGCTGGATCTCAAACCAATCTGCCTCTTTCCACACTGGACAACTCATAGTTTGTCTGCCTAAGTCTTTGCCCCAAATGACTTTTGGTGGTCAGAACTCACCCCTGCTAGATTTCTGTGCTTGATGGAGTGGCACATAGTTCCCCACCTCCCATGCACATGCGTACAGTCCTGGTGTCCTGTCCACTCTTGTTTCTTAGTTCTTTGGCCCAGCACCAGCAGTACAGAGCCTTGCAGTGCTGGTGCAATGGTGTTGTGGCCTTTTACAGGCCTTTGCTCCTGAAGGATTGTAGCTGCTTAACTGTCTATTGCAGCCTGGAGCTGGGGTCTCCATGGCACTGGAAAGACGGAGGAGGAAACAGGGTGTGGTAGTTGGTTTTGTCCTAAGCCCATGTCGTGTCCTTGAATTTGTTAGTGTAGCCTTGCTGCCAGTAATGTGGGAGGTAGGGGAAGAGTGCTGAGTGAGCTCAAGTTCAGAGTATTAGTTCATGGGTTGTTGTTGTTGGCTTTTTTAAAACTTCTTTTGGATTCTGGGTGTCCTAGACCACAGAGAGCCGAAGTTGCTTTACCTTGGTGCATAATTTCTGTTTTGGGGAGGTTTGAGAGGTTGTGGAGATCAGAGAAAACGTCTAGTCCTTTGTCTTGTCGCTCACATGACCAGAGGTTGACTTCTGGTTAGATTGCTGTCTAAAAGCTGGAGAGGCTACAAAGACTGCTAAGGGTTTCTGGTGGGTTATCAAGAACTGTATACAGCTCAGGGGCACACCTATGACTATCTTTATGAGTGATGAGACTATCAGCAGCCAAAGTACTGTATTGTAGAAAGCTAGGTAATACAGGAAATAGAGTGTGGAGCTGGAATCAGGAAGATAGGAGTTTGAATGCCTCAGGCACTTGCTAGTTGTGTGAATTGGGTGTGTGGGAGGAGTCATTAACTTCTCTGTGCCTCAGTTTACTTATCTATAAAAATGAGATCATAAAATCACCTATTTCATAGGATTTTTGTGAGGATCAAATGCAAATTTTAAAGTGCTATATAAATACTAGCTAGTTATTATTATTTATCATTTTCCAAATTTTTAGGCAGAAATATGGATGAGGGTAGAGAGTGATTTCCCTCTAGAGAATGGGGTATATACTTATGTGGAGAATGGTTGCTGAGTCTGTTCCCTTTTTTTTTTACTTCTTTTTCTATTCTACTTAAGTGCTTTTGCTGGTTCTATGAAGTTGTCAAATCTGATTGCCTTTTATCAGTGCTCATCTTACTAGAAATCACTACCTAGATATTCCCTAGGCATCACAAGTTCCAAACCCAACTAATTACCTTCTCGAATAAGTCCACCCATCTTCCAAACTTTCCTATTTTTGTTGAAAGAGCACTGTTCTCTTTCTGGTCACCTACCATGGTTGCAACCTGAGAGTCATCTTTGATTCTTTTCTCTTACTCACCACCAATATCTTATCAATTTCCAAATTTTGTTAATTCTACCTCCATGATATTTCTCACATATGTCCCCCTCTCTCCACTCACATAGTCACTACTAGCCTACCTTTTAACAATTACTAAAAATGTATTCCTTTATTCCCCACTCATTTCCACCCCAAATGACTTATTTGCTGTTCTCTGAATTCAATATTTCACTTCCCACCTTCATACGTAGGCTGTCTTGCATGCCTGGAATGCAGTTACTTCTCTTAACATCTTTAATTTTATTCATGCTTCATCTCAGGTACCAGTATTTTGAGAAGACTTTTCTGATACTTCTAGTTATTAATGTTCTCTTCTTCCTCAAATTATCTTGTTTTGACTTATCTTTTTAAATATTATTTTTTCTCTGTGTAGAATATAAGGGCTTTGAGCGTAGGGGATAATTTTTGTTTTCATCTTTGTATCCTTAGTGTCCAAGACAGTACCTTCAATTCAATTCAACAGACATTTATAAAGTGACCACTACATGTTTGACCCTCCACAGGGTTGTTCTCTGACACTTTCTCTTGTCACAGAAGTGAGACTGGCTCTTTAAAGGCTGTGTCAGCAGAGCATAAGCTGTGGCAGCTTCTGCCATATTGAAAAGGTTTCAGAAGTGGTCCTGACAATGGAACCAGCCTAAATAAGTATGGAGACCCTTCTCATCAGTTGTCTGGCCAATTGATGATGAACTCTTTGGACCAACGAAACAAAGGAAAACACAAAATGGCCTTTTGTCCTGTTATTCTTCTGTGGTGATAGTGGCTAGAGTTGCAGAAAGAGAGCAAGAAGACACCAAGAATCAGACAGTCTTTAGATTTTATATAAATTTTAATTTGGTGATCAATACAGTAAACTGTGAGATCCTTGCATATATCACTGGTGAAACTGAATCTAATTTGCCATTCTCACTATAAATGAAAGGAGAAGAAAGAAGGAAATTGTAACCAAATGGAAGAAAGCCTCACAAGTACTTGGTTAGAAAAGACAAAAAAAAAGGTTTATAGAATTAGTTTCTGTCGTGTGCCTAAAGACAACAAGAAACATTATTTCATGAGATATTTGGTCAAATATATCATATTGCATAGTTCAAGAAAAATATTTGCAAAAAGATCACCACAAAACTGATTGAAAGTTATGGATTAGAACTGCTTGAAGAGGATAAAGAGGCAGAAAAATTCTGGGGATAACTCCGTAAGATCCTCCAAATTAAACCGATATATGCTTTGCTACTCAGTGAATTAACTACAAAAGAAGGAACAGATGAAGATAGTGAGAAATGTGTCAGAAATCACAGGCAAAAAAGAAAAAATGAAAAAGGTCCCAAACTTGTGGACTACACAGAAGTTTCACTCCTTTATTTAATATATATATATATATATATATATTTTTAAATGTCATTCACTGAAAATATTGAACACCAAATAACATTATAAAAATGAGAGTATTAAACTTTGACAATGAAAGACTAGTTATTGATATAGGAGTTATCCCTGAGTCAGCTATGTACAGTCAGACCACTGACTTTTCATAGCAAAGATCAGATTAAAAGCTAGAAGAAAGAATAATAATGAGGAAAAAACTTGGCAAACAGTTCATCAATTGACAAATGTTTATTATCATGTATTATGTGCCAGGTACTATGCTAACTGCTGGGGATAAAAAAATTAAAAAGCAAAATCATGAGGAGCTTACATTCTAATGGGGAATATAACATGCACATATATGTTTGTGTCTATATTATACATTTTTTTGCTTATAGATATGTACAGAGTAAATGTAAGGTAACTTGAGAGGAAAATACACTAGCAGCTGAGGGCACTGGATAGGGCCTTCTGCAGAAGGTGGTTTTTGATCCAAGCCTTGAAGGAAGCTAAGTATTCTAAAAGACAAAATTTAGAATGGAATATATTCTAGGCCTTGGGGCTATCCAGTGCAAAGCAATAGAGATGGGAGATGGAACGTCATATGTGTGAGGAAGTCAGTAGACCAGCATGGCTAGACCGTAGAATGCACGGAAGAAAGTCATGTTTCAGAATGCTGGAAAGAAGGAAAGGAACAAATTGGGAGAGCTTTGAATGCCAAACAGACAAGTTTGTATTTGATCTTTGAGGTTACAGAGAACTACTGAAGTTTATTGAATAGAGGGAATGACATTGTCGGACTTGTGCTTTAGGAAACCCACTTTGGCAGTTCAGGGCAGGGAAGCCACTTGGAAGGCTGTTGCAGTAGTTCAGGCAAAAGGTGATGAGAACTTGATGTAGAATGTAAGCTTTGTGAGTGGAGAGAAAAGACTGTATCCACAAGATGTTGTGAAGAAAGAAAGTACAAGGTCTAGTAACTCATTGGCTATTTGGAGTGAATTAGAGTAAGAAATAAAGGATAACCTTGAAATTGTGACGTTAAGTGAATGCAAGAATAGTAAAAATAGGAAAGCCTAGAAGAGTCGTAGCTGTTGAAACAACTCAATCCTTAACTATTTAAACAAGTTATTAGTGGTGAAAAAATAGTAGAAATGACATTGACACTCATAATAATTTTATACAGAAGTTTAATAGATGCCAATCAATTACCATAACAAGCCAACTAAAAGAGCCTAAAAATACTTTACTCTTCAGATACTTGACTTAATTGCCTAGACTGAGAAGTGGTGGCCACATGCAACACTGGTTTAGAATATAAACTTATTTATAAAAGCTTACAAAGAAGGACAATGGGATGATTATAAGTAATATCACCTCATAAGGCAGAAAGAAGCAGTGAAGGGTAAAGTTGGTTTAAAGAAGGTTTAGTGAGAGACCCAACTAAGCTAAACCATCCCAATGGCATTTAAGGATGAAATGTTAAGGATAATAAACAGAAGTAAAATGAGAGTGATTTGCAGATTTTTAAAAATAAACTTTTTTTACCATTCAAGATGGTAGAGCTACCAGAATATGAATCATGGAAATGCTTGTAGTGGAGGTAGAAATAGCACTAGAGAGAATGAAGAAAGGAAAAACAGCCAAATTGAGCCATGTATATATAGAGGAGATGAATGCTTGGAGAAACAATTGCAAAGATATCAAAGAATAAATTCATAAGATTTCTAAAGGATGCCAAAGGTATGGGAAAAACCTCAGACCTTATCAATACTTCAAAACAGATGACCAAGAAAACAACAGTTACTGACATATACCTACCTTCCCATCTAAACAACGTCCTTATGAGGCTTATTTTTACATACATCGAGGGCATGCTGATTAGGAGGAAAGAGGCTTTCATGAGGAATATTATAAAGTGCTTTGTAAACTTGAAGTCCTATATAGATATATTATTATAATCATTGTCATCATTATAATTATTATTATTTCTATAGTGAACTAAATTATTATCATTATGTAATTGACTAAAATGTGTAGAGAATATAAGATCTCACTGTACTTATTATTTATCAGTTATGAAAAAAAAATTGATCCAGATAAGGACAAAATACCACTTTAAAAGGTCCTTTACAGCAAGGTGTCTCCTATCCATATTTCAGTATCATTCAAGGTTTCTTGAAAAAATATAACATGAGAAATAATGATACCTGGATCATAACTTCAGGTGAGGCATAAAACAGGGAGGTATAAGCTTATCAAAGTTGTATTTCCTCCATTATAATGAAGGAAATACACCCAGAATGAAGAGGGATTTCCTGTGAATGGTGAGTTATCCAAATGCTCCTCTTTATGGATGAAATGATTGTTGTATCATACCCCAGAAGTTTGTAGAATCTACTGGAAAAATTGAGAGCCACTCAAAAATATTTGGCCTAACCATCAAAACAAGAGAGTCCACGTAGATGAAAAATGTTACTCAGAGCCTGCTGTATCACTATGTGAACAAGCTATAGAGTTTTCTGCCAGTTTGTCAATTGAGGGTGAGGATGAGGATGAGGACTAGACCTGTAATTTTACTCATATTAACACAGAACCTGACACATAGTAACTGGTTAATAAAAGCTTTTTATTGATTTTTCATTTTAATTTGTTTACAGACCTCCCAGAAGAGGAAAGTTCCTCTACCAATAAAGGTTGGCACATTCTCTGCAACTCATAGTCTTAGATAAACTGCCTAGAATACTATGAATTTAAGTTGCCCAGGGTCACACAGTGGTATGTCAAGACTTGAACCCAGGTCTTCGGGCACTGAGGCCAGCTGTCTATCCCACTATGCTGCATTGCCTCTCTGAGATAGACAATATAAGTGGACAATAACTTAGATGCCCAAATTTGATAGGAGAGCCAATGGACTACAGTGCTGGTTTTGTGATTGATTTTGGAAATTGCAAATCTCTTTTAATGACCCCAAGTGTCTCCCAGGAGCAAAGATATAGATTTTTAAAATAGCAACATTCTGTCAGGATTGTAATATGCAACAGTCTCTAAAGAATTAAAAATTAACATTACACACAGGGCAATAGAGAGGCCCATGATAGTTATGAGTAAGTCATAAAATATAACCAATGAAGGACTCAAAGAAAAATAAGAGTAAAAGATTTAATCAAGAAAGTGTGAAAGAAGATGGTCTAGTTATATGTCAAGGGAAAGGGATAACAGCTGGATAGCCTGCGTGCTTCCCTGGTATCCTATGGTATCAGGAGAAAACAAGTAAAGCCTCCAGCATGTTGGGAATGCCTATTTTCATAAACTTATGGTAGGATATGGACAAGAGTCCATAGGATGGGCATGTATGGCAAGGTTTCAGTCTTTATTGTTTGAAGGAACATCCAAATGATGAGACTGCAAATGAATGAATGAATAAATAAGTGAATGAAAAAAAATATTTTAAAATGTATTTTATGTACCAAACATTTTGCTAAACACTGGGGATAAAATAGATACACCAGCCACTTTGTGTTCTCAACAGCTCACATTTTAATAGGGGGAGATGACATTTTTAATTGTGTATATGATATATGTTGTAGATGTAAAGACAAAAATGGAATGTATAGGCACATGTATTGTCTAAACGTTATAAATACAAAATAGTTTCCAGAGGAGAATGGGGTAGAAGGCTAACAATCTGGGGAACCATGAAAAGTATCTCATAGGAGGTGGCACTGGAGCTGAATTTTGAAAACAAGCAGGGTTTCAAGAGGCAGACAGTAGGAGAGAGAGCTTTCGGTTGTGGGGGACAGTCTGTACAAAAGAACAGAGGAAGGAGATGTAATGTCATGAGTGGTGAGCATCTAAGAGGCCAATTTGGCTGGAATGTAAAGTCCATGAAAGGGAGTGATGTAAATCATTCTGGAAAAGTATGTGCCTTACACACAGTAAGTGCTTAATAAATCTTTGTTGACAGAATTTTGAATGAGGAATGGGGAACCCATTACTTCCTGAGGCCATCAGTATACTTTGGAAGCTTTCGTTGTTAAGAAGCATTTCCTGACATCAAGCCTAAATTTGACTCTTTGTGACTTTCACCTGTTGTCCCTAGTTCTACCATCTGATTGCTTGGTTGTATGGCAGCCCTTCAGATATTGAAATACCCCTCTCATATGCCCCCTGACTTTTCTTCCCCAGGCTAAACTTGCCCAGCTTCTTCAACCAGTCATTTGTGTAATATGATCTTGCAGCCTTTTCATCATCTTTGTTGCTTCTCCGGCATACTCTCTAGCTCACTACCTATGTACCTCCTAAAATAGGGGACTTAGAAACTTGAATCGATTTCATAATCAATAAATAATATTCCAGGTGTGGTCAGAGGAAAGCAAAGCACAGTAATACTATCATTTCCTCTTTTTGAGGGTACCATATAAAACTGTTCATTTCCATTAAGCTTTCAGTCCACTTAAACCCCCAGATCTTTTTCAGACAAACTATGTGATACAATGATTAGAGCTCAAGATCTAAGTTCAAATCCAGCCTCAGGCATTTCCTAGCTGTATGGCTCTGGGCAAATCACTTAACCTTTGTATATTTCTGTTTCCTCAACTATAACATGGGGATAATAATAGCACCTAACTCCCAGGAGTATTTTGGTGATCAAATGAGATAATATTTATGAAGTATTTAGCACAGTGCCTGGTGCATAGTAGGTGCTCAATATATACTTCTTTCCTTTCTTCCTTCTTGTATTTGTGAAGCTGATTTTTACATTTCTTCTTCTTGTTCTCCTCCTCCTCCTCCTCATCTTCCTCCTCTTCCTCCTCCTCCTCTTCCTTCTTTTTTTCTACTCCTTCTTCCTATTAAGTTTTTAGGTAAGCCAGCATTTATTAAGCACTTACTATATACCAGGCAATGTGCTAAGTATGGGGAATATAAAGAAAGGCAAAAGTACTCCCTACTCTCAGAGTACTCACAGATTTGTAGGGGAGACATTTGTTGTCATTGTTGTTGTTCTGTTGTTTTCAGTTGTGTCTAACTCTCTGTGAACTCATTTGGATTTTCGCGGCAAAGACATTGGAGTAGCTTGCCCTTTCCTTCTCCAGTTTATTTTGCAGACGAGGAAACTGAGGCAAATAAGTTTAAGTGACTTGCCCAGGGTCACACAATTGGTAAGAGTCTGAGGCCAGATTTAAACTCAGGAAGATGAATCTTCCTGACTCCAGGCCTGGCACTCTATCCACTGCATCACATAGCTGCCCCTTTAAGCCGCTCCTATTCTGTAATACTGCTAAACAAACACTTTTTTTGGTTCTTAAATTTTTTTTTTTGATCGACCTCACCTCATCCTGAGCTTTAGAATCCCTGAAATTCTTGATGGACCAAGTCATGCCTTTGTGTGTCTCTTAACCATTTCATTCCTTTTCCCACCCCATGTTTGTAAACATGCAAACTATATTTATTTCTGTATATATATGCATATGTACACACATGTATATATACACATATATTTATATACCTAAATTATATGTAATTATATTATATATATTATATACAATTATATATATATATATATAATTGAAATTAAAGAGAGAAGATACTATCAATGAAGGGAACATGAAAGGCCTCTGGAGGAAGGTGAGATTTTAGCTGAAACTTGAAGAAGCCAGGAAGCAGAGACAAGGAGAGAAAGCATTCCAGACATTCATTGGTGAAAATGCACAGTCAGGAGATGGAGTATCATGTTCAAGAGACAGCAAAGACACCATTAAATTTTATTAAATTATTAGATCTATCCCAGTGTTCTAGTGTGTCATGATCATTTTGAAATCTGATTCCGTCACCCAGTGTGTCAGCTATCCCTTTTACCTTTGTGTTCTCTGCCATCTATATATTTATCCAAAGCTTCAATAAAAATTAAAAAGCGCATGGACAGGCAAAGATCCCTGGGGAACTATTAGATACCTTACAATTTAACAGAAAATGATTTGTGAACATGAATATTATGTTTATATAAAACTTTAAGGTTTATAAAACCCCTTTTTTGTCTCATGAAATTCTCCTATTTCTACTGTATGCACTAGCCAAACTATGTTCCAGATCACACCTTATGCTTTCCAATCTCATTGAATGTTATTCTTTATGACTAGAATATTCTCCCATCTGCTTTCCAATTGTTTAGTCCTTACGAATCCTTTAAAGCCCAACTCAGATGTCACCTCCTTCATCTATTCTTCTGTGATCCCCTAATTTGTGATAGCTTTTATCCTCCTTATGTTTCACATTGAACATCCTTATATCTCTGTAATGCATGTATTCTATTGTGTAGTATTATAATCATCCATTTATGTATCATATGTACCTTCTAAACTTAAAGCTCTATGAAGTTAAGGACTGTATCTTTGTTAAACTTTGTTCCTTCTCTTATTATTGCCTAGCGTTGTGCAAATCATACATTAGACACTTGATAAAAGTTTATTATTTTATTTAATAAATTTATTATTTATTTTTAATATTAAATAATTTTTTGAGTTTTACATTCTCTCCCTTCCTCCAATTTCTCCCCCACCCATTGAGAAAGCAAACAATATGATGTCAGTTATACATGTGAAATCAAATAAAACATTTCCATATTAACCATGTTGCAAAAAAATGCAAGAAAAAAAGTGAAAAAAGTTATACTTTGGGGCAGCTAGGTGGCACAGCAAAAAGAGCACTGGCCCTGGAGTGAGGAGGAGCTGAGTTCAAATTTGGCCTTAGACACTTGACACTAGCTGTGTGACCTTGGGCAAGTCACTTATCCCCAATTGCCTTGCCTTCCCCCCTCCAAAAAACCAAACCAAAATAAAAAATAAACAAAAAAGAAAAAAATTATACTTCAGTCTGTTCTCAGAGCACTTCTTTCTCTGGAGGTGAATGGCATTTTTCATCATGAGTCCTTTAGAATTGTCTTGGATCATTGTATTGATCAGAATAGCTAAGTCTTTCACAGTGGATCATCATTACAATATTGCTATCACTGAGTATAGTGTTCTCCTAGTTCTGCTCACTTCTCTTTGCATCAGTTCATATAAGTTTTCCTATGTTTTTCTGAAACCATCCCCCTCATCATTTCTTATAGCACAATAGTTATTCTATCATAATCATATACTACAACTTCTTCAGCCATTTCCCTATTAATAAATATTTATTAAATTGAACTTGAACTCTGTAAATCACTATAAATATACATGAGATGATCCTTGCTGTCTTTTCCAACTCTAAGTTTATGTGATAATTACTTTGTGATAATGTAGGTGAGTATGTGTGGGTTTTCATAAACAAATCCTATGTTTCTAGGATTTTTCATCTTTTGTGATTACATATGTAGTTACTGTAACATATATTAGAATTTCTGGGTTATTCGAATGGGAACAAGGGGATATATAACACTTGGAATGAGTCACTGTACTGCAAAATCCAGGAGGTATGGTTGCCATAGCTGCGATAATGGACAGCCCTTTATTAATAATTATATTTTTGCTTTTTTGAAGTTTTAAAAATAGTATGATATTTGGAAAAGGCATGCTACACGTATGAAACATAGACACTGTGTCTATGGGAAAATGTATACTATAAATCCCCACTACTATCGCTGTGTTATTTTTCTTCCTCACCAATTACAGATACACTAATCTTTTGGAGTTGTAACACTCTCATTTCTTTCTTAGACTTGGTTCACATTCCTTTTAAACTTCCTTTTAAAAGTGCTTTATGATATATATTTGTATTTTAAATTAATAAAATTTACTTTCTTTGAAAATTGTAGGGACTTCTTCCTACTCCCTTGAGGCATTTACAGAGACCTTCCGGTGTGGCAAAAATAGGGTTAGGAAGTGCTGCTGTGAATTATTTTTGACCATGGAATGTTGAGAATTTATAAATTTTGAGGGTAGGGACTTTTTGATTTTTGTCATTGTTTACCTGGCACAGTGTCTCAGACATAGTAATAATTTAATAAATGTCTGCTAAATTGAATTGAATAAAATCTCAGAGTTGGAAGAGACTTCAGAAGCCATCTAGTTCAACCTCCTGCCCAATTCAGGAATCTATTGTATAATATTCCTAGCAAGTAGGCATACAGCAAATACAGGGATATGGAGATGGGAGATGAAGTGTCATGTGTGAGGAACAGTAAGTAGGTAAGCGTGTCTGAATTGTAGATTGAGTGGAGGAGAATAACATTAAAAAAAAACAGTAACTGGTCTCTGCTAAAGAGATGGACTTCGCCTCTAGGCCAACATTACTAGTTGTCTCCTTGATCCCATCTTTTCTGTTGTCCTACAAATTGTGCTTACAGGTATTACCCTTTCTTTCCCTCAGTCTTTAGTCTTTCCCTATCTACTAGCACCATCTTATTCTGACTACTACTATATCCTGGTCTCTCCCATCCTTAGAAAATATTCACCGGACCCACTATTCCCTCAAGGTATTATCCTACATTTCTTCTCTTTTTCACAGCCAAAATCATATAAAGAGCTTTCTCTGTTTTTTGTCTTCACTTTCTTTCCTGTCATTCACTTCTCAGTACTTTGGGATATGGCTTCCAACCTCATCATTTAACTAAAAATATCTTTCTCAAACTTATCCTCTCAGCTGCAAAATCTGATGGCCTTTTCTCAGACCTCATTCTTAATCTCTCTGAAGCATTTGACATTGTTGGCTAACTTTTGTCTTCTCTTAAGTATACTCTTTTCTTTCTGGGTTTTTGTGATATTGCTGTCTCTTGGTTCTCCTACCTACCTAGTCCTACCTTCTGTATTTACTTTGTTGGCTCATCTTCCATATCCCTATTGCATGCATACCCCAAAACATTGTACTAGGACCTCTTCAGTTCTATGTTCTTTCTTGGTGACCTCATGAACCAGTGGGTTCAATTATCATCTCTTAGTAGATGATTCCCATATCTTATATTCATCTCTATCCTATCTCCTGACCTCCAGTAGTGAATCACCAATTCCCATCTATACATTTCTAATTGGACGTCCTGTTGGTATCTCAACCAAACAAATCTAAAACAGAACTCATCTTTCAGCCCTGATCCATCTCTCTTCTAAGCTGTCTTTTTCTGTTGAAGGTACCAACATCCTCCCAGGCATCCATGTTAGCAATCTTGGAGCCACCCTCCACTTTTCACTCTCCTGCATACCTCATATGCAGTAAGTGGCCAAATTTTGTCATTTCTACCTCTACATCATCTGGTATCCATCCCTTTCTCCCCCCGTAGTGTATTGGTAATTAAGGTGGGACTTCTTTTTTACTGTTTTCTCTTTCAGAAATGCTAAAGTAACCAAATGCCTTCAATTAAGCCTTACTAGGAGCAAAGCCCTAGGCCCATACCCTTTTGCTAACTAGGTACTAAACCCCAGGCTCATACCCTTTTGCTGATCAGGTGTGAATCCTTTAGGCCCTGACACATGTATATAAAATCTAAGGTTGGCCTTTGATTTTTGGGACTCTCAGTCACTGGAAGAGTGGCATGGGACTCTAGGCAGCCATTTTAAGAGCCCTTGGCTCGTAAATCCAGATGTTGATGCTTTCCTGGTAACTATGAATTGTGATTTGGTCTGTTTATATTGTATGTTTATAATTTGTATTTGCTCTGAAGCTCAGGTTGCAGGCTTTTCCCCTTGAACTAAATGAATGATATTTGTATGTTGGATTAAAGTAAGATTGTTAACCCCTCAAAGTTACTTTCCTTAGTGAAGCAGATCAAAAGAGCCTGTGCTGGCAGCTCTTGTTGCTGGTCTTTTTGGGTCTTACACCTCAACAGCTGCTGCTAACTGAATTGTTGTTACACATAGCCACCACTATAATTCAGGCCCTCATTGTTTTGTTGCCTAATCCCCTAATTGCTGTCTCTGCCTCAGTCCTCTCCCCTTTCCAATCCACCTTCCTCACAGTGGCCAAAGAGATTTATCTAATTTATAGGTATGACCACGTTACTTCCTTGCATAAGAATCTTCAATGGTCCTATTTTCCTTAAGAAAATATACAAATACTTCTATTTGCTATTTAAAGCCTTTAATAAACTGGTTCTAGGTTGCCTTTCCAATTTTATTGTACTTTGTTCCCCTCCATTCTTTCTGTGGTACAATCCAATTGTCCTAAGAACTGTTCCTCCCATATATGACTCCATGTCTTTTCACAGGCCATCCTCTGTGCCTGGAATGCAGTCTCTCTTCACCTCTGCCTCTTAGAATCATAAGCTTCCTTCAAGTCCCACATAAATTCTATCTTTTATATAAGGCCTTTCCTGAACCTCCCATCTGCTAGTGCCTGCCTACACCTACTCAAATCACATAGCATTTACTTTATATATAATTTATATTTACTTTTATGTGTAGATGCTATTTCCTCTGTTAGAATGGAAGCTTCTTTAATAAAGAATTTCATTTTTGTTTTTTTATCTCCAGTGCCTAGTAGGTGCTTAATAAATATTTATTAATTGATTGATTTTAGAAGCACATTGGGATCTCATATTGAGTACATCTTTTACTCAGTTTTATTATGGTAAAAATATTTAACATTGTGGAACACCACTTGCAGAAACACATTTACTCCTTTCTAATACTGTCACCAAAGATTCCCTCAATGCATAAGTAGATTATTATCATAAAATGTTATGGGTTAATAGTCATTAATGTTCTCTCTGTCACTTTTTTTTTTAGTAATAACAAGATCTTATGTTTTTTTCCCATACTTTTGGTATCTCTTTTCCATCTTCAGATACCTTGAGAAGCAGCCCCTTAATATTCCCAAAGTTGTGTTTACAGCAGCATATTGCTCCTCTAGGTAAGCTTGGTCCAATAGAAAGGCTTTTCTCATCTTTGTTTTCTTAAGTGCCCTTTCCACTTCTTTTATCTGCACAGTTGGGAAGTATGATGTTTGAGGTCAAATGTAATGATTCCATTGACCTCAATAGTGAGGATTTGTTTTTTAAAAAAAATCTTTTCAGATCTTTTTATTCTTACGTCTGTTGTCCTCCTTCCAGCTTCATCCGTAAATACACTAGGGATGACTTTGCTTAATTGAGCCTCTTCCCAAACCTTCTTTCCACTACTTCTGATGTTTTATTAAACAGTACTGGTTTTGGAGTCAAAAGATAGAAGTAGCCTACATTATCTTCAGAAAACTACGAAGTTCTTTCAATAGCCCCCAAGATTTTCCCAGAAATAAAGTTTCATCTTTTTAATGCCCATATTCTACAGGTGTGTTGTATCAATCGACGAGCATTTATTAAATACCTACTATGTGCCAGGCATTGTACTAATCACTGGGGATACAAAGAAAGACAAAAGACAGTGCCTGCTCTTAAGCACCTCACAGTCTAATGTCTGAAAGACATGTAGCAGAATAGTATGTAAACAACTGAAAATGATTAACACAGAGAGGGCAATGGAGTTGCTCATAGTATGTATATTTAGGCTGCAACTTGTAACTAATGAGAAACTTAGAAGAACAGGAGTAAAAGGTGTCATCAAGGAAATGTAAGCTAGGAGATGATGATGAGCTGGTTGCATGGCAAGAGTGAGAGGTAGCCTGAGTACTCCACTAGTGTCTTTTGGATGTTGTTATTGTTCGTCCTTAATTTTAAAGAGGACTGATAATATCACAGGTGGTCTCTTGACTCTCACATGATTTGGACTTAAGCGAGGCATTGTTGCACAAAGTCATCGACCTCTCTCTTCCTGAGTTATCAAAGTCCAGTGGCAGGACAAAAGTCAGTCAAGACAAACTGGTGACAGCCCAGGATGCAGTGGGTAATCTTGGTGTCTTTGATGCTTTAGGAGAAAACAAGTCAGGCCTCCAAAATGTTTGGTTCTCTCCCCACCCCATCCCAATGCCCCGTAATGAACTCAAGGGAGGACATAGATAAGAGTTGCATAGGTAAGTACAGATAGGTTGTAATCTTAATTGTTGGAGGGAACTTCCAAATTAAGAGATAACAGATTCATTTGAGTATTTCATTATTTGGTATTAGGCTCACGTGCTGCCTGTTCCCTTCTAATAGCCATCAAAACTCAACTCAGGTGTCACCTTCAACTTGAAGCCTGTCCTGATCCCTAGTCCCTGAAGTTACTGCCTTCCCTCCCCCCAAATTACTTTGAATTTATTTTGTGTTGTTTTCACTCCCCTTCTCCAATGAAATATAGACTCTTCTTTTTTTTTTAATTCCTAGCACCTAGCACAGTGCTCAAAAGTGCTTAAAAATGCTTATGCCAGTGGCTTGATGCTACAAGGGGTATAGTAAAACCTTAGTTTAGCAAAAGATTTATCAAATCTGTCAGTACAAATGTCATAAACAATGCATTTATTGAAAACAAAATTCATTTTTAATCATGAAATCAATTGTCACCCACATTGTTTTAATAAAAGCAAGCTGCTAGATGTCTGCCAATTTTTGCCTTCATTACTATTTTTGATAATGTTTCTCAGACCCTTGTTTGAAACACAACAAATTCAGAGATTGCTGCCACTTTTAAAAATTGAGCTAGAAAATTGTGTACTCAAACTTTTTTTTCCTGAAGTAGAGTGCAGTTCTAGTTACATTCCTAATATGATTTAAAATGTGTAACCAAAAAGATGTTCCAAGAGCCAAAACCATACAGTCTGAAAGTTCTTTGAAGTCTTCAATTTGTGTACAATTCTGTGTTTTAGAAGAAGAGACATTGTTTCATCTGTCCATCTCCCCTTTTGTCCTGTCAGGAATTTGAAATGTAAATTATTAATTTATATCATTTCATATCATTTTTCCACAAAAATTTTACTTGCCTTATTAAAGTTTTGTAAATTATACTTAAATGGGGGAAATGATATCCAACCTTTTAAAATTACAAAACTTTCTCCAATGGAGTAACTGCATTCATTTTGTATTTTATATGAGAACCTACCTAGGGAAATCCCTTTTAGATTTGTTTTAAAGAATTTTTCTCTTCTGTGATTAAATTTGCTGTCTACCTGGAAATATATATGTATGTATTCATAACTAAAGACAATTACTGAAATGTGATAAATTCTTATGAACACCCCTATTCGTTTCATCTGTCAACTTTTATGTTTACCTTGTATTATTTCACTATCATGTAAAACTGTTTTAGCAAATTAACATTTCATATAATTAGCAAGCTTTGTCATTTCTTTATTTAAAGGTATGATGCAGAGTTGACACGGGATTTATATTTTATGCTTGCATGTCAGTATCAAATATGCACTTCAGTTGTCTGAAAAAAACAAACAAAAAAAATTGTTGGTAATAGATTGATCACAGATGGAAGGATTAAAGGGACCTTGGACACCCACTAGTTCCACTCTTTCATTTTCACAGATGAAAAAGTTGAGGCCCAGGGTGGTTTGAAGTCTTGCCAAAGGTCACACAGATAGTAATTGGAAGACTGAAAATTTGAGCCCCAAGCCTTTGACTCCCAAACTAGCACTCTTTCTACTGTACTATTGCCACATAATCTTCCACCTTTCATTTCCCTAAGATTTTTACAAATGGGTTCACAGGTCTGAATGTTTACATGTGAACCTTCTTGCATGCAAACTAGGATAATAAATATTTATTTTCCTTAGAAGAGGATGAGGAACACAATTATGTCACTATGACTTCCAGTTCTGTTTTGTGAAAGAATTTTCATAACCACTGTGTGTGTATGTTTGCTAAATTTTAAATAATTTTAAAGTTCTTCCTAAAAGTTTTCTTGATTGCCTCATTTTAGTTTGAAGATGACCCTAGGTTCTTGAAGACTATGCCATCTCAATCAAGCTAGAGAAGTTTAACTAATTTAAAATAATTGATACAACAAGGAGGTCAAAATAACCCAGGAACAGCCTCTGCCAGCAAACACTTAACCTCTTTGCTAAAGAGAGGGACATGGTAACTGAGGGCAGCCAGGTAGATTACAACCAATTTGTAGAGCAAGCTCATTCATAAAACATTGTGGAAAAGGATATCAGAAGATTTAGGAGAAACTTCAAAAAAGTGAAGTGGAAAAGGAAATTGCAGAAAACTTTGTGTGAGGCCTAAATAAAACAGATCATCCTAGAGCAGTGTGTATTTGTGTGTGTATGTATGCATGTATGTGTTTATGGAACTGAGGAAAACAGACAAAAATCAAACAGATTTGCCAGCATATTTATAGTGGAAATGGCATTTAAAAATTGGGAAGAATAGCTAGGGCCCAAAACTGCACTAGAAGTGAAATGATTTACAGGCCCTTATGTATCAACTTTCAAGATATTTCAGAGTAGAAATCTCCAGTATTCTAGAAAAGATTATATATGATATTATTACCAAAAAAGACAACCAAGAAAACATCCGTAAATATAGACCCATAGAACTACTTTTTCCTTCTTTATGGAATGGAAATAATATTTTAATGGGAATAGTCTTACGTATCAAGAATATACTAGATGAAAAAAATGAAAAGTAAACAGGCAGGCTTTTGGAGATGAGTTTCTGCAGCAAAATGCAACCTGTTACACATTTTATTAGAAGTGTAGGAAATGCAAGATCTTATATATCTTATTATTTTTAAAGTATTTGAATACATATAGCAAAATGTAGGCTCTCCTCAACCTAGACATCTACACAGAAAATACTACGTAAACAAAGATTACAATTGCAAATTGCCCAGATTGAAACAAGTCCTTTGAGTTCAATATATATTTCTTGGACAGTCACTACAGATGGAAAATGGATGATCCCAGAAATGAATAGAAGGAGACAAGCAAGCTAGATTGTGTTTGGAAAACTACAGTCCTTTCACTGATCCCAATCTACTCCAGGGTACAAAACCCCATAAAAATATAATTCCTGGTGGTGCATATGACTGTCTCACAGAATGCCATCTTTTCTGGAGAATCAAAATTGCAGATGACACAAAGGGCAATGGAAAAGTGGGAATAAGTAGACTGTACCATATTATCACTGATCACTTACAGGTTAGAATTGGTGTAAAAGACATAATCAATAAGGAGGAGGGCTATTTATATGGTGAAAATGAAGAGTAACATGTGGGTGGGCTAATTGTTATAACCTGGTATCTGTGAAACATTAAATTTCAAAATATCCATAAAAGGCCTGTAGTATGTAGGGTGAATCCCTGATGGAGTTTTGAAGAAAATTGATTAGAAGTACCCTGGTTGAAAAGGCACGAGTGTCTTAATGATCTACATGGCTGGAGTGCCCACATCAGTGAGATTCATGAAAGAACTGAAGTAAAGTCTCAGTGATGTATACCTGCAGACCCAAAAGAATCATAGAGTTGGAAGCAACCTTGAAGATCGTCTAATTCCACCTTTTTATGGATGAAGAAACTGAAGTCCCAAGAGTTCTAACTTGCCCCAGTTAGTAGCAGAAGCAGGATAGTACCTCCTATGTGCTAGGATCAGATATCAGGAGTGGTGAATATTTTGTGGGCTTGAAAATATTGTGTATGTACTGTAGGAATATATGTATTATGTATTATATACATATGCATATAATATGTATCTATGACTGTAGTCATATGTGAACCAACAATTCAGTACATTAACAAAACCCAGTATTTTTTCAGCCAATTTTAAATTAAGAAAGGATAAATTAACAAATATTACCCTTTCAAATTCATCTTGGATGATAACCAAAAAATATTCTGATGTCAGTTGATAATGGCTCCAAAGCCCGAATGCCATCAGTTTCAAAAAACAAAACTAAACTTTTTGAGATTTTGGTCAAGGTCCCTGTTCTGCTTGCCTGCTGTTTACCAGAAATTATTAAAGAAGTCACGGAAATTATATAAGCAGACTTTAAAAGATGATTTTGCACATGCCCCCATGCACAGATCTAAAATAAGTCACTTAATTTGAAAGTTGGAAGGGTTCTCAGAAACTATCTTCCCATACCCATATAGCAAAGGAATACACACTGTCTGACTAGTGGTCACCCATTCTCTTCTTTAAGGCTTCCAAAGAGGGGAAGCATACCACATCTGCACACAACCTATTCCACTTTTGAACAACTATAATAGTTAGTAAATTTTTCCTGCTATTGAACCTAAATTTACCTTTTTGTAACTTCTGCATACATATCCTGATTCTGATCTAGGCAAAATGGAATAAGTGTATTCCTTCTTCCATATGACAGATATTATGTCCTGGGTCTCTTGTATTTCTCAAGTCTTATCTCCAAGCTAAAAACTCAATTCTTTCAGTCCATCCTCATATAACATAGACTTGAGGCCCTTTGCAATTCTAGTTGCCTTTCTTTGGACACCTTCCAGCTTATCAACATCCTTCTTTTTTTTGTCTTCTTATTGAATAATTTCATTTTATTTCTTAATTCCATGTAAAAACAATTTTCGACATTTTTTTTAAAATGTTGAGTTCCAAATTCTCTCTCTTCCTCCCTTCCCTCCCTGCTCCCTGAGATGGTAAGCAATTTTATATAGGTTATACATGTGTGATCATGCAAAACATATTCATATTATAAAAGAAAATGCAGACCAAGAAAAAAACATGAAAAATTAAAATGAAAAATATAGTACTCTTTTGATCTGTATTCAGACTCCAGCAGTTCTTTCTCTGGAGGTGGATAGCATTTACATCATGAGTCTTCTGGAATTATCTTAGATTATTATATTGCAAGAATAGCTAAGTCACTCACAGTTGATCATTATATAATATTGCTGGTACTATGTACAGTGTTCTTCTGGTTCTGCTCGTTTCACTTTGCATCAGTAAATCTTTCCAGCTTTTTCCGAAAGCATCTTGTTTATCTTTTCTTTTAGCACAATAGTATTCCATCACATTCATATGCCACAACTTGTTCAGCCATTCCCCAATTGATGGACATCTCCCCAGTTTCCAATTCTTTGCCACCCCAAAAGAGTTGCTGTAAATATTTTTGTACAAATGGATCCTTTTCCGCTTTTTAAAATCTCTTTGGGATACAGACCTAGTAGTGGTATTACTGGATCAAAGGAGATGCAGTTTTACAGCCCTTTGGGCAAAGTACCAAACTGCTCTCCAGAATGGTTGGATCAGTTCACAACTCCACCAACAGTGCATTAGTGTCCCAATTTTCCCATACCTCCTCCAACATTTATCATTTTCCTTTTCTGTCATATTAGCCAATCTGATAGGTATGAGGTTGTACCTTGGAGTTGTTTTAATTTACATTTCTCTAATCAATAGTGATTTAGTGCATTTTCATGTAGATAACTTTTATTTCTTTATCTGAAAACTGCCTGTTCATATCCTTTGGCCATTTGCCAATTGAAGAATGACTCATATTCTTATAAACTGACTGATTTTTCTACATATTCGAGAAATGAGACCTTTATCAGAGATACTTGCTGTAATTGTTCCCCTACCTTTTTGTTTTCCCTCTAATATTGGTTGCATTGGTATTGTTTGTGCAAAACTTTTAAATTGAATACAATCAAAATTATCATTTTATATCTTACAATACTCTCTATCTCTTGTTTGCTCATAAATTTTTCCCTTATCCATATAGATTTGACAGGTAAACTATTCCAAGTTTTCCTAATTTGCTTATCATTATCACCCTTTATGTCTAAATCATGTGCCCATTTTGATCTTATCTTGGTATACAATGTAACATTATTGGTCTATATCTAGTTTCTGTGATACTGTTTTCCAGCTTTCCTAGGTTGAAGTCAATCCCTCTCTAGCCAAACTTCCAACTAGAAGAAATGTTTTGGTTGCCATTAGGCTCCTCTCATGTGGCAAAGAGCCTGGTGCTCTTTCTATTCCAGCTGAGATTTATAAGGCAGGGAGTTCACTGCTCATACAAAAGCTGATTAAAGTTTTCTGGGTTACACAAGAAGAAGAGGTTATCCCCCAGAAGTTCAATGATGCATCATTGTCCATCTCTATAAAGGTAAAGGAAATAGATCATTCTGTGACAATCACAGAGGTGTCTCTCTTTTAATCATTGCCAACAAGATTTTTGGCTGAGTCCTCCTTAATAGGCTGACCCTTCCCCAGGAAGATGGTCATCTACTTGAGAGCCACTGTGGTTTTGGAAAGAGCTGAGGAATGGTCTGTATGGTGTTTGGTGCCTGGTAACTCTAGGAGAAATGCCAGGAGCAGAACAGAGGTATGAACACAGTGTTCATCGATCTGACCAAGGCCTTTGATACTGTCAGTCAAGGGGGCTTGTGGAAAATTAAGGCAAAATTTGGTTCCCCAGAGAAATTCATCAGTATTGTGCATCAGTTTCATCACAGTGTGCTTCTGTGGGTTCTCGATAATAGATGATGCCCTCACACTTTCCCAGTCACCAGTGGAGTAAAGCAGGTCTCCTTGCTGGCTGCCATACTTTTTGGCATGATGCTTTCAGAAATATTATCAGATGCCTTCAACCAGAACAAAAAGCTGCATCAAGGTCAGTCACAGCACTGACAATAAATTATTTAACTTGAAAAGATTGTAAGCCAAGACTAAAGTGGAAGGAGAGTTGGTTCATGATTTTTTTTGTTCGCAGATGGTTGTGCTCTCAATGCAACCTCTCAGGCTGAGATGCAACAAGGTATGGCTCAATTCCCTGCTGTTTGTGCTACTTTTGGCCTAACAAGTAACACTAAGAAAACAAGTTCTCCACCAGCCAACACCATATCTGTATGTTGAACCTTCAATTATAGCAAATGGAGAAATTTTAAATGTTGTGGATAAGTTCATTTACCTTGACAGTATATTTTTCAGGGATTTCCACATAGATGATGAGGTTGATGCACATGTTGCCAGAGCTAGCTCAGTGTTTGAGCATCTCCAAAGGAAAGTCTGGGAGAGAAGACTTTCTACCAAATTGAAGATCTGCCCAACCATTTTACTGACTTCATTGTTGTATACCAGTGCCATGCCAGGAAAATGAATTGCTCCCTTTTGAATTGTTTTAGAAAGATGTTGAAGATCACTTGGCAAGATAAGGTACCAAACACTGAGGTCCTTTCTCAAGCTAAACTGCCAAGCACTCAAGCTCTACTGCAAAGAGTAAATTCCAATGGGCTGGCCACATTGTTCAAATGCCAAACATATGTTTGCCTAAAAGACTATTTTATGGAGAACTCATACCAGGCAAGCCCTCACATGGAGGTCAAAAGAAGCGACAAAAGGACACTCTCAAGATCTCTCTGAAGAACTTTGTAATCAATTACATGACATGGGAGATATTGGCAAAGACTTCCCAGTATGGCATACCTGCATCACAGAAGGCACTGTGCTCTATGAGGTAACCAGAATTGCAAAAGCTTAAAAGAAATGTGGAATGCACAAATTTAAAGACAATTCCACTCCAAATGTTCATGTGGTCTATTTGTGTCTGACCTGTGTTAGAGCTTTCCGAGCTCCTATTGGTCTGATCAGCCACAGTTAGACACACTGTACCTTAACACCAATATAGTGATGTCATTTTGGTTCTCTTCACCGCTCAGATTCGGCCATATTCAAACTCAGGTCTTCATGATTCCAAATGCAACATTCTATCCACTGTACCATAATAGAGTGTTTATGGACCTTTAGAGGTCTCTGATTAGCAGAACCTTAATTTATTCTGTAGGAAGTTCCTGCTGAGGTCTTTGGGCCTCAAAGCTGTGCAGGACCTGCTTAGACTCTAAGCTACATCTAGCAGATTTTGTCACTCTAGAACTCACTCCATCCACATAGATGCAACTGTTCTGTTACTTAGTAAGGTGGATCTCAAACTATGTGCCTCTCTATAACCCACACAAAACCCTATGAAATATTATAAACTTTCTAGGAAAATGGCTATACACCCCATAAAATACTAGCTAGAGATATACTAGATCATGCTAAATTTCTTTCAGCGATGTTCTGGACTGTTTCAGATGTGTTTTTGTTTACTTGTACTTGTGGCTACACCACTAACTTCTGGAGCTTGCTCATTTGTGATACCATATCCTTGTGAAACTGAGTTTTCAGCTGTTGCTGTGAGTAAAAGCAAAGTACTGTACAAAAATCAACAAGGAACAGGAAATGAGGGTCGCGGTGGCTAGTCTGATTGCAAGTTTGAGAAGCTGTACTGTATTGAAGAGGTGCACATATTGCATTCATAAATAATTGTAGTTATTTCAGAATGAAATAAAAAATTTTCTTTAAATTTATGTGTTTGGGGGGGGGCAGTTCCTAAATTGTCAGGACATGAATAATTATCACATTTTTTAGACCTAACTACTTAATAAATAGAATTTAGATGGTTTGTGTTTTGGTTTGGGGTTTTTTTTTGTTTGTTATTTTTGCTTTAGGGGCACCATGGTAGAACTGGAGATATTAAGGGCACCATGAACCAAGAAATTTTGAAAATCTCTCACTTAGTAGATAAGTCCCAGGAAGCTGCCTGAGGCTTTAAGAGGTTAAGTGATTTGCCCAGTATGGCTTAGTTAGTCAGTGCTGTAGTAAGAATTAGAACATAGGTCTTCCTGATTTAAAGTGCAGCCCTCTATCTATTATTACACATGCTGCCATGCACAGGGTGTGTGTGTGTGTGTGTACTGGCATCAACTGCTGCCCCTGCCCTAGAGCTGACGAGACCCCACAAAAGGCTGCCAATGCCCACATAGAGAAGCTGAGATTCATTTTGTGACAGAAAACCAATGATTATTTTATTTACTGAACATTGGCGAAGCAGGCTTGTCACTGGGAGATGAATGAACCATTTCCTTTCAGCAGATTTATTTAGTAAGCAACATACAATTACTGTATATTTAAAATTATACTCATGGAATTTTTTAACTACAAAGGAACACATCATCCAACTCTCCTTTTCTTCCTTTGACAAGAAGAGGAAACTATAGCCTGGAGGAAGTGATACGACTTGACCAGAAAACATGGCTCTCCTGCTACTTTCCACTACCCTATGCTGATGAGGTCTCCATTTAATGATGGGCATGAATCAGATCTTTCCCAAGCCTCTCTTCAAGTACTCATCATTATTTGTCATGCATCTATTTTGCTAAGACTAAGAACTTTTTTATTTCACTTCAAGAACCTGTTGAAAGTAAATCATCTTACCTTTACTGTTCTGTAGCGATCAGCAAAAGGGAAAGCTTTCATTGACCAGTACAGAGTGGTCTATCTGTAATAAAACCCATTTCACAAGTTGCATTTTTAAATACCATTGATTATAAATAATAGTGCATAAAACCAACCAGTAGCTTGCCTTATTTTTAAAAGGTAGAGTGACTTGATGATGTCTATTATATATTCTTTGTTTAAAAAATAGTGTTTTCAATATTTATTCCTATTTTCTTAGATACTTTCTTCAGAAGTCTAGTTGAAGCTTCAGAAGCCTAGCTGAAGCACTATATTATATTTTTACGAGAGACACTATTGTCATTAGTACTATAATCTTCTACAGGACATACCAGAGATGTGGTTTAAAATGCTATTTTTAACTGTTAATTATCCACAAACCATTTAGCCTTTGTGGAAGCTAGAAAAAGAAAGAAAAACTGTAAAAGGTAAACTAAGCTCAGAAACAAATGTATTACTAATACAAAACCTCATTATATCTCCATTTCTGAATACTCAAGTCATGTGTCAATTTTATTTCAATGCTAGAGGAGCTTTGACTTTGAAACAAACTGTTATAAACTGTAATTAATAGATCTCTGTAACAGCTGAACAACCCTGATAGAGGTCAGGTGAGAAAGTGAGGAAGAGCTAAAACAAAACAAAACCCAGTTTTGGCAGTATTGATGTTGTAAATATTGCAAGCTTACTGATCTGCCCTTGGAGAATTGAATGTTATCCTTAGGAAGAAGAGAGTCAACTTGTATGTGAATCCATGTAATAACTATGCTTTGTTTAATCCAATTTTTAAGTGGCCAGTCCTTTTCTAACATGGCTCATCCTCAAAATAACAAGTCTTTTGGCTGAACTCTTCTCTGCCTGGCTTCTTTTTTTCTTTTTCCAAATAGATACGCTTTCCAGACTAGATTGAAATATTCAGAATTTTTGCTTCCTAAGCATAATTCTTTTGGAAATCTGCATTCATTGTCTTTGTTAGCCTGTTTTTAGTAGGTAGCCCCAGCATACAGTTTCACATATAGGCACCAATTCTACCACATGGACACCTCAGAAGAACTATCCCAGATTCAAGGTCCTCTGTGTCAACTCAAAGCCACCACAAGTGTATTTACTTTTATTACTTAGCCAAAGGTTACAGTTCATTCAAACCATAGGTGTTTACTAAAATAGCATAGTTTTATAAGAGGAACAATAGAACATATTCACCATAAACCTGTGACATTCTCTTCTCCAAATAAACATACTATCAGTGCCATTCCTGGAAAGATTCTTGCCACAGTCCACCCTTAATAGGCTGATCCTTCACCTGGAAGAGGGTCATCTACCTGAGAGCCAGTGTAGCTTCAGAAAGGGCTGAGAAACAGTCAATGTGGTGTTTGCTGCCCAACGACTCCAGGAGAAATGCCAGGAGCAAACAGGGGTCTGTACACAATGTTTGTAGATCTGACCAAGGCCTTGGATACTGTTAGTTGTGAGGGATTATGGAAAATTATGTCAAAATTTGGTTGCCCAGAGAAGTTCATCAGCATTGTATGTCAATTTCATGAGGGCATGCTGGCCCGGGTTCTAGATAAGGGACAATGCTCTCGCACCTTCCCAGTCACCAATGGAGTGAAACAAGGCTGTGTTCTTGCTCCCATGCTTTTTAGCATCATATTTTCAGCCATGTTGTCAAATGCTTTCAATCAGGATGCACACGGTGTCAAGGTCAGCAACCACACTGATGGTAAATTCTTCATCTTGAAAAGGCTACAAGCCAAGACCAAAGTGGAGGGAGTGTTGGTGCATGATTTACTGTCTGCAAATGATTGTGCACTCAATGCAGCCTCTGAAGCTGAGATGCAACAAAGTATGGATCAATTCTCTGCTACTTGTGCTAATTTTGGTCTAACAATTAACACCAAGAAAACACAGGTGCTCCATCAGCTACCACCACATCATCTATACATGGAATCATCAGTTACAGTAAATGGACAAGTTTTGAATGTGGTGGATAAGTTCACTTACCTTGGTAGTATACTTTCCTGGGATGTACACTTTGTTAATGAGGTTGACACTCTCATTGCTAGAACCAGCTCAGTGTTTGGGGGAGACTTCAAAGGAAAGTATAGGAAAGAAGAGGTATTAGACTGGCTGCCAAACTGAAGGTCTGCAGAGATGTTGTGCTGACCTCATTGTTGTATGCCTGTGAAACCTGGACAGTCTACCAGCGCCATGCCAGAAAACGGAATTGCTTCCATTTGAATTGTCTTAGGAAGATTCTGAAGATCACCTGGAAGGATAAAGTACCAGACACTGAGGTCCTTACTTAGACTAAGCTGCCAACCATTCAAACTCTGCTTCAGAGAGCTCAACTCTGATGGGCTGGCCATGTTGTTCGAATGCAAAATGTACGCTTGCCAAAAAGACTTTTATGGAGAACTCGCACAGGGCAAGCATTCACATGGTGGTCAGAAGAAACGATACAAGGACATTTTCAAGGTCTCTCTCAATAACTTTGGAATTGTGTGACATGGGAAACACTGGCACAGAACTGCTCAGCATGGTGTGCCCACATCAGAGAAGGTGCTATGCTCTATGAGCAAAGCAGAATTGAAACAGCTCAAAGGAAATGCAGGATGCGCAAATTTAGAGTATCCACCCCAAATGTTTGTATGATCTATTTGTGCCTGACCTGTGGTAGAGCATTCTGAGCCCCTATTGGTCTGATCAGCCACAATTGGACACAATGAAACTTGTCTCTAGCATAGTGATGTCATTTTGGTCCTCTTTGAGAACGAAGGACAGCAACCACCAACCATATGTCACAATATTCATAGAAGGGCATCCATGCAGGAGATCACAGAATAATAGATCTAGATCTAAAAGTGACCTTAGCCAACTAACTTTAGCCTCCCCCTAACTTTAAAGATGAAGAAACAAAGAACTACAGGGAATAATTGACTTTTCCAAGGCATTTGAGAGTAACTGGAAGAACAAGGATTTTAATGGAGGTCTTCTGTTTTCAAACTCAACAAGTGTGACTAGGAAACATGTGCCAAGAACCAGTAGAGCAAAGACGCATGTATGGAAGACACACATGGCCAGGGTAATTCACACCTCTAATGCTACATACTTCTGTCCTCTGGTGAAATCCCTCCATGGTTTTGTTCTGCTGAGCTCCTGGGTACTCCATCTCTGCTGAGTATCACTACCTCAGTCCTGGTTGATGTGCATTGTAGTCTCCTTTGGGCATTGATCTCACAAAATGAGAGATTTGTAAAAGTACTTTGCAAACCTTAAAGAACTGTTGTGATGATAAAAAGTTCAAGATATAGTTTCTGGATAATTTAATCATTTTATTAATAAGGCAAGCATACTTATTAATAAAAGGATGGTCATTTGGCCATCTCTCTTAAACTAAAGGCCCCTCATGGTGGTGGGCTCACAGTTTATATGCCCTTTGAAGAGTAGGGGGTTCCTCAGGGGTGGCAATCAACTCTGATTGGTTAACAATTAATGAGAAAATGAATACTACAATGAGAGACTGGACTATATTACAGTGAGGGTCTTGGGAAACGTGACTTGGCTCACCCAAATCTTGATCAAATAGACATCAGTTTCCCTATCACTTGTCTGACAAAAGGAAGAATAAGTACTTCCCAGATCTGTCTGAGAAAACATAGTGAGCAGGAATGTACCCATTATCCTAAACTCAAAATTTCTTTTACTGTCTGATTAGATCTTGACCTGGATAAATCTTAAGAGAGATCTCCATACTGGTTGGTTTCTGGATGAGGAAGTAAAAAAGTACAATAAAAAAGTACAAAAAATACAATCATTATTAAATATAGGAGAGAAAAATTTACTTCTCACACTTTTTAAATGCTAGCTATAATTATTTGTTGGTCTTATTATCACTATGAGGTGTCTCCATTGAGCTCATGATTCTGGAGCAGCTCTTTTACAATTGATTCTTAGTTTTATCTTTTCATGGCCACCTCTTGGCCATCTTGAGTTCTGTCTGCTAAGGTGCAATGACTTGAAAACCTCTCCCTGGTAAGGTTAGGATGGCTGTTGTTTTTGTCCATTATTAAGCTGATGAATTACTACTCTCACCCCGGGGGCATCAAAAAAAAGCCAGCAGGGTACCCCCAAGTTAAAAATTATCTTTTCTTTAAACTGTCTATGTCTGGGGCTGAACCATTTGTTGTCTGAGACAATTCTCTGACACAACATTGTAAACCCTTTACACTTTCCATTCAATTATTTTGGGGGATTCTGCGCCTTTCAAACCCATTCATGGTGCTCTTCTAAGGAAACTCCACAGGACCTGTATAGAATCTTGTCTCTTACACTTTAGTCAGTTGATCAAGTATTTTTTTAAGTGCTTACTTTTTACTGAACGAGGGGCCAGAGAAACAAAGATAAAAATAAAACAGATGCTGCCCTCATGGAGCTTGCATTATAGTGGCAAGATAACATTTATGTACATAAGACTAAAAAAGATATATAAAAATAAATATTAAATACAAGAATTTTTCTTTGGGGGTAGAGAGAAGGATTTGCAAGATCCTCTTCACCTTGGCACTCAATTGATTCTGAGTCAGAATAAAAGCTAATCAAAGGTGGCAAGGATATTTTATTCTGCTCTCCTAGCTGACTATCCCTACTTTTATTATGTACATCTGTCAGTAGCAACCATAATAATAATAAAAGCCCTGGCTTTGGTGCTGTAGTTTAGCCAGTGAGAACCCTTGTTCTCTTCCTTCAGGTGACGAGCAAAAAAAAAAGTGGATTTTTTTTCTTTTTGGTCAAAATGTTAGTTTGTTTTATACTTTTATATTTCTGTTTTACCTGGAGGATGCTATTTGGATTGGGGGTTGTTAAGAAATTACAATGATGTAAAAACAAATCAAGAAAACTTTTTTTAAAAACCCATTTAATTCAGCCATCTGTATGACTAACTGGCTACCCGTGTGGTCATCAGAGGCAATGTCATTTTCATTAGCTCAGAAAATTTCATTTTTCTCCTTAAGGGAAAGGACCTTGTATTATACATTTGTGTGTTTCCCACAGAGTCTATCTGAGTAGTCAGTAATGTATATAGTACGTGATCAGTAAATATTTAATGAATGAATGTTTAAAAGTTGGAAGCTGTAGAATGACATATTTACTATTTTTCACTTGTCTCTAACTTTCTACTGGCTGTCTCCTTTGCATGGAATATACTCCTTCCTTGTCTCCCCCTTCTAGAATTCTTCCATCAATGGTCCTCTCAAGTACAACTTCCTACAGTAAGTCATTGCTCTCCGATTGCATCTTGCCTCCCAGTTTTTAGTGCTCTCTAGTCAAAATTATCTTGTACTTGTTAATCTCTGTGTGTTGTACACAGTTATAGGATGTGAACTCTTTGAGGGAAGGGACTATTTTTCCTTTTGTTTACTAAACATGGCACTTTGAACAGTGCTTTTGCACACAGCAGGTGCTCATTGAGAGTTTGTTTAATTGAATACATCTTAGACTTCTGTTTAATTGATCAATTCAATGAAAAGTAATATGCAGCTTCCATACACACACCTATAAGAAAGGTATGGAGCAAAGACCATTAAAGAGATCAGAATAAATGTTTTAACTCTGGGGTCTTCAAATAACCTAGTTTTCAATTCAGAAAGGTACAAGTAAGGCTAGTTATAGTGTCTGAAACAACTAAATCTCCCTATGAAGAAATCACAGGGAAGAGGGAGGGACCAAAGAAAGTCTGGAGAGAGTGTATTTTTATTTGTATAGTTTGTTTTTACATGACTTTTATTTCCAAACAAATCCCTTCTCTGTCCCTCCCTAGAGAGTCATCTTTTGTAACAAAGAATGAAAGACAGCTGTAGAGAGAAACAGTTCTGCAAGACAAATAATACAGCCGCCAAGTCAGTATATGCAATGTTCCAAATCCCATAGTCCCCTACTTCTGAAAAGAAGAGAGTAAGGTAAAATTTTCATATCTCATCCTCAGATTGCCAATGTTTCCACTTCTTTTGTTTTCCTTTCCATTTGCCTTGTTTTAGTCATCATGCCTTTTTCTTTTCCTGGTTCTTCTTACTTTACTTTGCATCAGTTTGTATAAGTCTTACCATGGTTATTTATGTTTTGCATAGTTATCCTTTATTATGGAACCAAAATATCTCATTTCATTCATGTATTACAAATGGGGAAAAGGCAGTGTTAATCACAAATATGAGTAAAATTCAAAACAATATTTTTAAAATTCTTTGTATAAATAGAAAATTATGAAGTTTAAAAGTCTAAAAGGCTAAATGAAGATTATCTCTGAATTAGGAATATTACTGATCTTTGAATTCTTAAATATTGTCATTGTGTTTCAAGATAAATCTGCCATTGGTAACTTCTTCAGCAACATTGTTTGATGCTTAACATGAAGAACTTTTGTTCCTGGAACCCTGCCAATCAATCTAGACAAGCTGAAGAACTCAATGATATACATTAATTTATAAAGGCTAAAAAGATTATTAGCAGATAAAGAGTGCATGTATGTCTACCTTGTCAAATTTCTCTTCTTTTCCCCTTTATTAGAGGGGCCTTTAAATGATAAACATAAGGTCTTTTATAGTAACCACCATTACCCATTAGAAAAAGTACATGAAAATTGACAAGAAAGATAGCAAGTAGTTAGAAAATGTCTGAAGTAACCATGAATATTGTTACTCTTTGAATGCAGATAATGATTTATACTGGGAAATTTGACAGTAATCCTAATTGAAGGATATAGTGGTATCACTGGATTTGGAGTCAAAGGCCTGGGTTTGGATCCTGGCTTTGTTACTACTTGTGTAAGCTTGGGCAAGACATTCCGGTGCTCCAAGCTTCAGTGTTCTCATCTGTAAACTGGGGTGACTGAACTAGATAATCTTTAATGTGTCTTCTACTCTAAATGTCTAAATCTTGTGAAGAGGAAAGTAAACATTTTACTGGGTTGGTAAGATGATAAAGATGACTAGTTACTAAATATAGGCTTTGATCTCGGAAGATTCTAGTTTTGATAAGTGTTCTGACTCTTATTTGTCATCTTATCTTTCTTGCCTCAGTTTTTTTGATTGGTAACTAATAATAATGATGATAATGTGACACATCTTTAGCCATAGAATTATTGTGAAAATGAGTGAGTTAATGTCAGATGCTTAAGACCTTTGGATGGGGGGAATAGATACAACAAAGGAAGCTAAATGCAAATTATTGAATATCTGTTTGCCTTTAGGCTGGTATAGTTCCTGTGAAACCATGTAGGCATCAGAAGTCACTAAATCATAACCTTCTCATATATTCAACCTCTTACTCTATAGAGATTCTTGTTGACTTAAATGACATCATAAAATGGCTTGGGGAATACATGACCCTTCCTTCCATCTAAAGATCTAGGTTGCTAAATCAAGCCTGTGGAAAACTTGTCCTTACTCTAGAAGAAAAGTCCCCTAAATAAAAGGTTCATAGATTTAGAACTGGAAAAGACCTTAGAGGTTATCAAATTCAGTCCCTTTGCTTTATGAGATAACTAAGGTCTAGTGAAATTAAGTGTTCACATGTTCACACAGCAAAAGATGTGTGAGGAAGAACATTGAAATCAGCTCTTCCTGACCACAAGACCAGTACCCTGGCCAAGAAGTATACAATTTAGAACTGAAATGGATCAGATCGTCTAGTTCAACTTCTTCCCTTTAATTATGAGAAAATAGAGGCATAGAGAAGACAGTGAAAATGCATCATTAGAAGTGGGCCATACCAAGATGCTGTCAGGTATATTATTATTTTGGCCCCCATAAATGCCATGCATTTTCCTTGAACCCTATTTCCATATCTGTACAGTGTTTGAGGTTATATAGTTTTTATGTTAGCCTGGATAATTAAGAAACAGGCATGATAACTAAAAAAATGGATATTGATTGAGAAAGACTCTTTTGGTCAGCTTAAATGTCCATATTGTCTAAGTATGAGAAGGATCTATTTCTAATTAACTAAAAATAGTAACTTCCTGCCTCCTTTTGGAATTGGAAGTTCAATTCCATTTAGTATTGAAAAACAGATGAAACAATATCTGTTTAAAGTTGTTTATGCTCAGTTTGAAAATTTTCACTTAAGTAGAACATAAAAATGAGCTTGCTTAAGTACCTCAGTGTCACTTATTTAAAAAAGAGACAGAGACCATTGGATCTATTTCCATACCTCCAGGCAGAACTTCATTCTGAAAGTTAACTATTTTTTCCCTTACGTTTCTAGAGGTCACCATAAAACCCTCCTTGATAATTAAGATATATTCTACTATCTTAAAATTCTTTAAGTCATTGTTTGTCTTTATGCCTCATCTAAGTCACTTTTGCTGATAGGTAAGTCTTAATGAAAAATTGTCCATTGTCTCTCATTTGATATGATCTACATTCTTTAAAAACTGAGTGCATCATACTTATGATTTCTCCTGACATCTCCAATTTCCTTTCTTTTCTTTAGGGTAAATAAGCTCAGATTCTAATCTAAATTTATAATTTAGTGTCATTAATATAATTAATGTGGAAAGACTTGGAGCATAGACCTGATTAGATGTCAGCATATTCATCCTGTAGAATATAAAGCCACATAAATGTAATGATTTTTTTATTCATTATTTATTGAATTGCTGTGGATGGTGATAGATCTATAGAATGTAAGCCCTTTGAGGGCAGGTATTATTTCCTTAGCAGTCCCTTAACATATATTTGTTTTTTAATTGAACTAAGTGGACCCTGTGATCAGTAATGCAAGAATTTCAATTCTAGTGAAGTCACTGATATTAATGAAATATCACTCTGGCCATAACATAGTTAGTCTTCAATTTCAAAAGGATCCATGACATCATCATTTTGGGTTATGGCCTCCATTTTTGCAGATTACATTTTTTTCTGCACTTTACTAGATGGTCTTTGTGAGTTGGGGAGGCCAAAAGAAAGTTAAGGCTGGTGGGCAACCTTTTGGTAATGAGCCTTTCCAAACTTAGCTAAGGGGGTCCTGAAATGTCAGTTCATCAGTGGGCCCATACTTAAAGCAGAAAAACCTCCCAGAGTTTGCATAACAATGAAGCATCAACCAGGGTATGACTTTTTTGGAAGTAGAGCACCTTGAAAAGAAATAAAGTAAAATAAAAGTGAAACATGTAAATGTAAAAGAAGTAGAAAGAGAATTGCAACATGGATCTATACATTTTTAAGATTCAAAAAGAACAAGTGATCTTATTTTAAAGAAAACCTTATAATAAAGTCCAAGCTTAACAAATATATTTTGGGGGGCAATTATTCATATTAAAAGAGTATTTAGCAACCCCTCTCTCCTCACCATATAAATAAAAAGTTCTCCTGTTGCATTCAAAATAATTTTGTTTGTAAAAATTTCATTTACATGCTACTTTTCAATAGTATATCTAGGTTCATTGCCACTTGTCAGGATCAACTCTTTTCTCTAGCCACTAGCCATCTGTGTCGACTTATCTCTTGTCACTTGTGGGCTCTCTGCTGCCCCGGGATTTATTTCTGCCTTGTCAGGAAATATTTGACAAGCTCCTTAACTATAATAACTTGCCTTCAGTTACCAAGATCTTCCTATTGTTTATGCCTAGGGTCATTCTCCAGACTGACTTCCTGCCTTCTGACTCCCCCTTTGGTGCTTGAATTGTTTGTCCAAGACTTGACTTCTTTAATACCTGAATTGACTGTCTAGTTTCTAGACACCTCCGACACAAATAGCTTCATAGATTTCTGGACTCTCACCCCGGTTGCCCAGATTATTTATCTAGGTTTTTGAACCCTCACCAACTTTAAAGTACCTGTTTGCTACTATGGATTTCTGAGCTCTTGATGATCTACTTGGACAACCCATCTTTCATTGCCCTTAGATATCTCTGTCCCTGGATTCTAGGCCATCTGGCTAATTTCAGCCTTGCTTAGGTCTGTGGTACATTATCTGATGCCCAGTCCTAAGCTCTTTTTTTAAAAATTTATTTATTAAGCTCTGTCTATCTTAATCATTACACTTTCAGGTAATTCTCCAGGTCTGAATTGCTTCTGGTTTGTCACCTGACCTTAATTTTCAGCCTTTTCTTATCTTTCCCATTCTCACCCAATTTCCTGTCCTGTTTATGTGTTCCAGTTTATGCTCATAGACTCAATTATGTCTGAAATGCATATTTATTCATTTATATTTACATTTAAATATATATTTATGCATTTAATATATATATACACATATATATGTACACACACACACACACACACACATACACATATAAAGAGTATTCGGTACATTGCTGTAAAAACAGGCCCTAGCATCAGCCCAAGGTTGATGTCTGGGTTTCATGTTGTCTTCCACGAAAATTTACATTTTAGGGTATGATTAAGTTAATATTTTCCACAGGCCAGAGAGGTGATGCAGTGGGTAGAGCACCAGGACTAGAGGGAGCCAAGAA
Source organism: Trichosurus vulpecula (assembly GCF_011100635.1). NCBI lineage: Eukaryota > Metazoa > Chordata > Mammalia > Diprotodontia > Phalangeridae > Trichosurus > Trichosurus vulpecula. The sequence continues at coordinate 336,034,171 of NC_050575.1, read as the reverse complement.
GACCTGAGTTTAAATCCTTCCTCAGACCCATATTAGCTGTGTGACCTTGAGTAAGTCACTTAACCCTGTTTGCCTCAGTTTTCTCATTTGCAAAATGAGCTGGAGAAAGAAATGGCAAACTACTCCAGTATCTTTGCCAAGAAAAGCTCAAATGGGGTTACAAAGAGTCAGACATGACTGAAACAAATGAACAACAAATGAATATAGGAAGGATAGGACTATCAAAGGTAACATTGGTAGCAGTAGCCAAGATGAATAAAATGGTTTACAAGTCAGATAAGATTTTCTTTCCTTTGGAACAGTCTTTTCAAGATTATCTCTTTTGCATGCTTTAAATGTTCACCTACCCAAAGGAGGTGGAGTAGATCAAATGGTTTCTTAAGATTTCTTTTAGCTCCACTATGCTATGAACAGAGAATGGAAAGGGCACTGAGCTAGGAGGCAGGAAAATTGTCCCCAAGTTGCTATTAAATAGCTGAATGATCTAGAGAAAGTTATTTAATCTCTTAAGTCAGGAGTTCTTAATCTGGTATCCATGAACTTGGATTTGTTGTGTTTTTTTTTAAAGTTTGATAGCTACATCTTAATATAATTGGTTTCCTTTTTAATCCTAAATACTTTATTTTATGCATTTTAAAACATTATGAAAAAGTATCTGTATATTTCCTTATACTGCTGTGAGGTTCATGTCACAAAGGGATCTCAGTTTTTCAGAATAACTCATTTCACATGAGATGTAAAATTTCTAGAAACTTTAAAGCTACTCTCCATATCTTATAATAAAAAATTGAAAATAGAAAAAATGAAAAATGTAAAGAAAAATATAACGTTAACTTTTTTAGGAATATAAAATGTCATATGGGTGTCTTGGTTTGCTCATTCAGATAAGTGTTCACTCTTCATCAATTTATATAAGTCTTTCCACATTCTTTCTGAATTCTCCATATTTATCATTTCTTACAATGCAACAATGTTGCACTACTTTCTAATATCACAATTTATTTGTCTGTTCCTCATTGTATGGGCACCATTTTTTGTTGTTTTTATCACCAGAGTTCCTGTTATTATTATCTTAGTATATGTAGAATCTTTATTTCTGTCTTTGGTCTCCTTAGGTATTTGCCCAGGAATGGAATCTCTGGGTCAATGAATAGATAGTTCAGTGACTTTTTTATGCATTGTTTTCCAAAAGGGCTTAACTAATTCACAGCTCCACCAGCAGTGTATTAGTGTGCCTGTCTTCTCACAGCCTCTCTTATGCTGACTGTTTCCATCTTTTGTCAGCTTTGCTTATTTTCTGACTATGTGGTAAAACGTTATAGTTGTTTTCATTGGCATTTTCATTTTTTATTAGTGATTTTTGGAGCAGTCTTTTGTGTTATCATTGATACTTTGCAGTCCTTCTTTTGAAAACCGTTAGTTCAGATCTTTTTACTACTGATGTTGAAAAACACAAATTCTTCCCTGCATTTAAGAAAATCTAACCTAGCTTCATTCATGAACCAAATCACCACAGATCTTTAAGCCCACAGTAAGCTTCTGATTCTCTTTTCTGTGTCCAGAAATTTCTTTGGTTTCTATATATTGGTAATGCCATTGTACATAGTCTCTACAAAGTGGAATGTATCTTGGCACATTTTTCACCGTAGTTCTTGGATGTTGTCTGCTTCCAAAAAATTAGTATGGACAGGACAAACCCAATAAGATGGTATTTAATAGTTGCAAAGTGACAAAACAAAACGTCTTTACCAGGAATCAAAAACTCAACTGTGGTCATTCGGCATCTACTTGGAAATTTCTAATTAAGGGGAACTTGGAGATAAGCAATTCCACTTTTGAAGAGTTCTATTTGTTGGGAAATTTTTTCTGATATCTAGCCTATGTTTAACTTTGTAAGTTCTACCTATTGCTTCTGGTTCAGGACATTTTCTAAACAGAACAAGTCCATTTCCCCTTTCACATGACAACCCTTTAAAGACAACTGTTATATGTCCCTTGACTCTTCTGTTTTCCAGGCTAAATGTCCCCCAATCCACAAATAACTCTTATATGATACAGATTCATGGTTCTATGCTTTGTTAATTTTGTGCGGACAGTAAATGGGAAGCTGGGGGCCATGACTAAAGGGGAATGACTGAGCTGTGCAAGGTGATATTTGTATCCCTACTGGGCCAAGCTAGAACCTTTTTTCTCCTCTTTTTCTATGGGTAGCCACTGCCAGCATTTTACATGCAAGGTGACCCTCCATTGGCTCATAACTTAGCTAGTCGATTAAAGGGGCTGAAGGTAGTTTGGCCTATTTGGCATATGAGAGGCCTAGCCTGGGGAAAATGGTGTCAGAGATTATTTCTGAGCTCCACCTACCTGAGGAGCCTGTTCCTGAGTTCATGGTATGAAGTGAGGGCAGAGGGAAGTAGTATTTAATATCCTTTTAATTCTGAGGTTGTATTCTTTTAATCCGTAATTAATAAAATTGAGTTTATTACATTTTATGGTCTATAAATATGTCTTTGCATTATAACTCTCAAGCCTAAATCACTGAACTAGCCTAGGTTAGTTCTGAAGCAGAATATTTGGCATAATGAAAGGTGTTGTTTACAGTGGCCTTGTGCTTAAATTCAGTTTTTAAGGGGTGGAAGGATATGGTGGAACAAAGGGAGCCCTGTGTGAGCTGATGGTCAGATATAGGACCCTAGTTTTGGTAGTGGATCAAATCTTGTTAGGGAGTTTATAAGGAGCCCTTTCTGTGACTTAAGGAGAAAGTTTCTATTCACCTTGTAAGTGGCTGGGAAGGGGCCTTGCTAAGGAAAGAGAAACTTTGAATGTGACTCTTGTTAACAGCCTAGAGAGGCTGAATTGGAGAGTGAAAATAAATTATCTTTGCAAAGTAGGCAATTAGAGTCAGAGGTAAATGAGCTTTTGATCTTTAAAGACTCTACTTTGAAGGCACAAGAAAGATTAATAAGAAATTTTAAAAATCAGTGCTAATGAAGGCAGAAACTAAGAGGCTACAGGTGGAACACATGATCTCTGAGAGTGAGTTAAACCCTATCAAAATTAGAACTATTAGAAGAAAATAGAAGTAGGGCTGATGATCAAGGGAAATTATAACAGATGATAAAAGAACCTCAAACTTACCTTTTCACTAACTTACTTTCTCCCACCTCCCATAACTTCCCAGGGATTGAATTCCTTTATGGGAGAGTCAGAGGATGAGCAGGCTTTTAACATCAAGGAAGTTTGGTATTTGAAGGAGAAGTTTAAACAGCAAGGCAGTGACATGTTAGAACAATGGCTAATAAAGGTGTGATCTAATAATGGGTATAATTTAAAGTCTTTGTCAGATTCAGAGTTCCATGGCTGAGAGAGCTTATAGATATTGCTTCTACAAAGTCAGTGAATCAATTGAAGTCTCCAGAAGGAGATTGTTCTTTGTCCCTTTTGGGTGGATAAAATGGAAAGTATTTCATTCTTGGTCCTCTGAAGAGGAATTGGCTTTATATCAGCTTCCTCAATGGAGAACAGCAAGGGAGGGCATGAAATTTTTCAAAGACCCTTGTTACACTGGTTTTACGGAAATTCTATTGGGACATCTGGGACTGTGACAATAAGGATCCTTCTGCTCCACCAAAACTTAGGACATCTCTGAAAGATTCTATTCCATTTGGTTATTCCTTCACCCACCTAGTCACTTGCCCCAGCCCACCTGGCTATTTGGAGCTACCCAAGTCTTTGTATCCATATTTGAGGTACTGTTAGAATGAGTAAGGCAAAGTCTATAGTTACTTGGAGTCTCAGGCTGTTTTAACTGCAGCACCAGGAAGACTGGAAGCCCTATGCCAAGTCACTGTGGCTTAGAAAGGGAAGTAAGGGGTTCCAAATACATAAAGGGCTGCTAGATATTGTTAGTTAGGTTACCATTATACCAGGGAGGCCTCAATGACTTTACATGGATGCCTCAGTTTCTTTTGGGTGTTTTGAGGAAAGACTCCTGAGGGAACTATGTTCAAGTGAAGGAGAGTGAAATACTTCCTGTTTAGATCTCAGTTGTGGTAACTGATCAGAGGAAATATATGTAGGTTAGAATAGCTAGCCACTGATGTCCCTTCCTCCACCTCTCAAATTCTGTGTTTCTGTGAGTTGAGGTATATTATGGGTATTGATGAATTCTTGGGAGTCAGTAGTTTTATGACTGTTTGCTGTAGCTTCCATGCCAGTTATTGTGGGCAGGGCCAAATGGAAAACCTTGAAATTTTCTGAATCATCCCATGTAGTTAATATTAAATGATATTGGATCCCAAGTCAGAAATGGTATTGTAAGATATTTTTCCTCCCTTATAATAGAGATAAAGAAATTGGAGTACTTTGTTATGCAGACTCCCCTTATAATAACTCCTTTGGGCCAGTGAAGAAGGCAGATTATTGTGATGGACAAATTATTGGGAGCTAAGTAAAGTTATGCCAATTATTGTGGCCATTTATGACCTTGTCAGCCTGATGTGCCAAGTCACCAGGTGACTGGTATGGGGTTATTAATATCATCAATGCCTTTTTCTCCATGCCTGTAACTGATTATAGTTGGGAGCAGTTTGCTTTGACCTGAGGAGTTCAGTAGACTTTAATTGTCATTCTTCAGAGATATTTGAATTCTCCTTGTCTTAGTTTGGTGGGCAGAAACCTATCTTCCTAATGTCCATTGTTATATTGACTATGCAACGTTGGCAGGCCTTACATTACAGTGACTATGTAATGTTGAAGCCATGGTGACAAAGACTGAAGATCAGCTCTTGGCTCATAGGAGTTGCAAGGGGTAGGAGGTCAACACTAAGAAAATTCTCAATTAAGTTTTTTGGGAATACATTAAATGAGTGAAAACCCAGATGATTCTGGATATAACCATAATAAGCTATTGACACTTGCTTCCCCACAGACTAAAAAGGAAGCCCAGAGACTTATTTGACTCTTTGGGTTTTGGAAAACCTGTATTTCCCATGTAAGTATTTTGATGGCCTCTATTTACCAAGTTATTTGCAAGTGTTCCTCTTTATGTATGGGGACTGAAATAGAATATAGCCTTGGAGGAGCTAAAGTGTGCTGCCCAGTAGTCTCACCCTTTGGGTCTTTATTATCCTGTGGGGCCCATGTTTTTGGAAGCTTTTGTTCATAAGTATCAGACTGAGTGGAGACTTTGACAGATACTGAGGGGTAATCAGATTAAACAACCGTTAAGTTTCTAGGGCTATAAGTTCACCCAAATGGCAACTCACATGCGAAAAATAGTTTTTTAAGTGTTATTAGGCCCTGGTTACTACTAAATAGATGATATACAGTCATACTTTTACCCTTTCTTCAGTTGCCCATTATGAGTTGGATGATTCAAGATGGTTCTTCTAACAAGATAGTTAAGGAACAAGATGGTTCTGTTGTTAAGTGGAAATGGGACATTCAAAACGAAGTTTAATTCTATTTAGTGAATGTCTAGTAACATCAAAGGCAGAGGCCTTCAGTCCAGGCTCTTTTGTGTTAGTTCAATGGGCTCATGCCTACAAGGACCTAGATTTTCAGAAGTTCTTGTTTTACCTCCAAAAATTCCTCAAAAAGGCATCTATAAATAGGTGCTACTACTTTCCTCTCATTCTCTTCTTAACCCCTTACATTCTGGCTTCTGACCTTATTGTTCCATGGAAAGTGCTCTCTCCAAAGTTACTAATGATCTCTTAGTTTCCCTAATCCAGTAAATTAAATATCCATAAATATTTTAAAAAAGAATTTCTCTAGTTTTATTACTGTCCAGTGGACATCCTTCCGTCTTTTCCACAAAAATAGAATGAGATATTTCATCAAATGCTTTGTTAAAAGCAACATTTCTTAATCTACCAGTTCAATAACCCTATCAAAAATTGAAATAAGAAATAAATATTGTGACATGATCTGTTCTTGATGAAGTAATGCTGGCTGGCTTTTTGTAATACTGCTTCCCTTTCTATGGGAAACTATCTCTTGAATCATCGATTCCCATTTGTGATGGTCTTTCAGATATTATTGATCCTGCCTCAGCAGTCACATCTGCCCATTTTTCATAGATTAATTGAGGATCAGTTAAAGTAAAGATATTTAGTGTGGAGAAAAAAGCTGTTGGGGTAGAGAGAGACATGGTAGTTATGTTCAACTATCTGAACAGTGATTATTTGGACTCAGAGGACTTGGCTTTCAATCCTAGCTCTACTGCTTATAGCAAGTATCTTGGGCTACACACAGCCTCTCTGGACTAAGTTGTTTTCAGTTATGCAATGAAGGGATTGAAATATATGACCTCATAGGTCCCTTACAGCTATAAATGTATGATCTTATAATATAGAAGAAGGATTAGACTTGTTCTGCTTGGTCCTGGAGGGCAGAACTAGAAGCAACAGGTAGAAATCGCAAAAAAAAATAGCTTTTGGTTTTTTCTTAGAAAAACCTTTCTAATAATTAGAGCTGTGTAAATAGGAATGGGCAGTAGTGGGTTCCCCTCAGTGAAAGTCTTCAAGCCAAAACTGCATGCCTTAATTCACCTCCAGGAATAAGTACCCCCTCCCTCAATATATTGGCATCCTGGAACAAAGTTCTAGTGGCCTTTCTCTTGTTATGACTCTTAATAAGTGAGAATGGTAGTATTTTATGTCTGTATAAGTTAAATTATCCCTATATGCACACACACAAACATAATAGCAACAACCATATAATTCATTATCTACCAGACTAAAAAATATCTTGCCAATCTTAGGGAAAACCATAAATTGGCAGAATAATTTTTTTGTTGCTGTAATTTTGTTAAAGTAACACAAGTATAACACAGTAGGTGTTACAGTAGAGCAGAGTTGGCTGGGCTCTTTCTCTTTCAGCAAGAAAAAGATGAGGACTTATCTTCCCAGCACATGCCTTTGTCTTCCCATGGGTCAGCCCAGAGGTGTAATCTTCCCTTTGCTCCTTATCTCTACCTCTCTTCTTCCTCTTAAGAGTTTTCCTGAGACTCTCACAGTCTGAACCATCATACCTGCTACAACAATGAGCATGTTTCCAGCCAAGGAGTAAAAAGGCCCTTGGTCCACAATTATCATCTTCTCTTCTAAGTTCAGGAGCTTATAGTTTTCTCAGTCCCTTGTTAGGAAAATTTCTCTAACCTGTTTAAATTCTGCAGTTTCCAACCAGCCACGGGTATTCTCCATTCTTCTTTGCCTAGCACAAATTAAAGATAGAGACATGCAATACGCAGAAGTCAAGATTGATCATATATTATAGGTAAGGAAAGGTACTTGCAAAGGCCTTAGCCAAATTAGTATGTATAACAGACTTAAAAGAGTATGTTCACCCTGTGCAGGAGAAGATAAAGGAGAAAGGAAATAGAGATTTGAAATACATCACCAATCCAATAGCCTATCAGAGAAACAGTCCCGCCACACTTCTCTGCAGAATTCTTTCAATATGTAGAGCAGTGAGCAAGGGAAGGATTAGCCACATCAATGTCTATTGTTAGTCCCAGTCCAAATATCCCTTCTCTTGGTGCAGCCAATCTGTAGTCTCCTCCCATCTATCCAAGCAACTGCCTCTCTTACAGATCCATTTCAGACTTCTTTGACTCTCACTTGCTCAACTCTCCGAGCAATGCAAAAGCTCCCAGGAGAGTGGAAGGAGTGTTTTTTCCCTTCCCACCTCCACCCAGTCCTTATAATGAATCCAGGGTATTACAGGGCTGGGTAAGGAATGTCATATCTTCAGATTCCAACTACCAGGATTCCCAGCTCTGGTTTCAGCACTTTTACTCCACCCATGGGGACATCTGTTATACAAGTAGAAAAATATGTCATGTTGACTTTTTACCATCAGTCACATTAGTTAAATTAAACCCAGTGAGATATAGAGTAAAAATAAATAAAGCCCTTAAGTTGATGCAAGGCAGAGGCAAAGTGCTTTGCTACATTTTACCAGAGTTGTCTAGGATTTAGTTCTTTTTAATGTACTGAGCCACTAAGTAACAATAACACAGGCAGAGTTTCTTCCATGCTATGCCATTAGACTTTTTTATGACACTGAGATCCACTGGCCCAAAGTATTTTATGATGCACAACATTCAAAGGCACATGAATCTGATAAAACCAAATTATCAAAATAGAGAAATAGGATTTTTAGTTGGGAGACTGAAATAAGTTTTTCCTAATGACCTCAGTTTTTATGGAGTTGATAACTGACATTTGTAGTTACAACTATTTCTGTTAAACTACTGGAAAAGCAGCATGTCATTGTAAGGAAGGCTGGTCCTGAAATGAGGAAGCCCTAGGTTCAAGTCCCACCTCTGCCTCTGGTAAATCACTTAACCTCTCAGTATTCTAGTCAGGACTCTAGTACTTTAAATTGCAAAGAAGGCGTTGACTTTGCAGTGGCAGAGGAAGTTTCCTCACCTGAGAGTTCTCTCTACCAATGAAATTGTAGGTCCAGTCTGTTTCCTTATTAAAAATACTCCCTTTTTTCATACTTATAAAGATGTATATAGTCTCCCTTTTGTGAGCCAATTGGCATTGCTTTGAGTAACATTGTACTGTAATAGTTCCTTTCTTTCTCTTTGTTAATTTCAGAAGGACTCATTAGTGGAACATTTATACAATCAGAATGATGCACAAGCTATTTTTGACCTTTACAAATTACCTTTTTTCTCTAGGTCCTCATAGGCCACCTGCCAGATGAGGGAGGGCATTTTATCTCCTAGAAGCTAAGCAGAAGAATCTATTGGTCCTGAAAGTGGTGTTCATTAAATAGTAATTTGCCAGATCAGAGGATCTTAAAGTCAGAGCTAGAATGGATAGGCATGACTTCCAGCAATGATATCTTTTCTCATGCTATCCACCCCCACTCCCATGCCAAATTCAGATACCTTCTGTCAGAGGAGTACTTCCACACAGCAGATATGGAAAGAAGGATGTATATTAAACTGTGAATTTCAAATCTAAAAAAAGAACTATTTTGAAAGGATTAAGTGGAAAAGGCTATGCTGCAATAACAATCCCTATTTCAAATAACTATAATATACTCAACTAGATATGTATTTAAGGTCTTATTATAATATTTGTTTGAATACTGATCAACCCAAAAGTATATTAAAATGAAACTGAATATGCAGAAAGGATTATAAATAAAAGCTTAGCCTTTCTCAATTACTATGTTAGGCAAATAAAGCCTAGATCATTCTGAAGTCACCCAAATAAAATCAAGTTTAAGGTCTTAGATTTCATCAAACAAATCAGTGCCCTTTTTGTCAATTTTGAGATCCTGAATTTTTTTATATGGAATTATCTGTAACTTGATAGTTATCCTTTTTTTTCTCCTTGCTAAAAACATAAGGTCTTCTTCCCATATTGCACTTATTTCTCCAAAACCTAGAAAATAGATTGATAACAGATTCTCTTAACCCCTGGTTCAATGCAAGAAGCAGGTTAGAGTCAATTGCTTTTTTCTTACTTTCCATAACTTTAACTATTGAAATAATTTTTTCAACAGTTCTCTCAATTAAGGCCAGAGAGCCAAATACAGCTGCTACTTGATAACTTAGAGAGCTGAGATATGGGATTGATAAATTAAATCCACCGATAAATCAGAGTACCCATTTCATCTGACATTTTTATCCTTTCCTGCCTAGTGAAATTGACTTGATTCATTTGAGTTTCACCTTTTTTCCATCCCTTGCCCTCCTATTAAGGGATGTGAAAGTAAACTGTTGGACAAAAATAATATTCAGTACACATGGAGAAGAGGAAAAGTCAAGGCCCCAGGTAACTAAAAGTAGAATATAGTTTAGTCGTGTCATTGATCATTGGACTGACCATCTTTTAGAAATTAAATCTGAGCTTGTACATACAAATCCATAGAAACCTTAATAAATAAATGTAGACCAAGAGTTATATTTAGTCACATGAGCTCCAGACTGGGGTTAGAGGACCTAGGTTCAAATCCCAGCCCCACTGCTTCCTGCTTATATGATCTTGGGCAAGTCACTTTAACTTTGTGGACTTCTGTTTCCTTGTCTATAAAATGAGGGGTTTGAAATTAATGATAATTATCATTATTGTTCTTAATACATTTATTTGATACTTTAATGTTTGCAAATATCTTTACAAATGTAATCTCATTTTATCTTCATGATAACCCTGGGAGATGTAGGGGCTATTATCCCCATTTTATCCCCATTTTATAGATGAAGAAACTAAGGCAGACAGAGGTTATTTACTTGTCCAGGATCATACAGCTACTAAGTATCTAAGACTAGATTTGAACTCAGGTCTTCTTGACTACAATATTCCACTGCCTTAAGGTACCTTCAGACTTCCAAATTTGACTCTGGGCCAGGCAGTTTAGGCCAGGGAATGCCTCCTGAAAATTATATTTTGTCATATTTTACTGAGTATGACAATTTAAAAATTAGAGTGAATCTAAAATCTAAAAAATGATCTAGATAGTGTGGGAAATTCTAAGCTCAGGTTGCTATGGCATTTAAAAACTGATCCCTAATCCTTCTTTGGCAACCCAAAATAGCCCATGGGGTTCAATAATTATACCCACTATGAATGTAATCTTTCTAAAAATTGAATGGAAATGATCTTTCCCTTTGCCGTTCTAGGACAACTCAGGTTGCTGTACTTTGTAACAGAATAGTCAAAATACATATTTTATATATGTATATATATATATATATATATATATATATATATATATATATATATATATATATATATATGTGTGTGTGTGTGTGTGTGTGTGTGTGTGTGTGTATGTATGTATGTATTTTTATAATACATGTATATGTGTTTTTAGAATACATATATATGTATTTTTGCTGGAATAAATCTCTCTTGTCTTATGGCCTATTTGTCAGCTTGTAAGCTCATCCACACATTTTGGCTTAGTTCTAAGGACCTTACAGCAGACATTTAGAATGCAAGCTGACATCTTTTCCTGTTGTGGTATAAACCTGCTTGCTCTGATTACATCATTTTCCTTTGTATTCATGTTTGAGAAGTAGTCCTTTATTTATTTATGTAATGTTACCTCTTCCTGCAGATACTGTGGCTTAATAGAAACAGTCTGACTCCTGACTAGATTCCTCTGTATTTCCTTTTTCAGGAAAACTTTGCACGAATTTTTGAAATTTTTCATGGTTACATACTTTTACATCAAAATGCTTATTTTCCTCTAATTTTCTTTTATTTTCAGAGAAGGGAACATTTATAGTTCTGTTCCCTGATTTTTGTCTATGTCTAATATAAGAAACAAAACCAGCCTCTCGTAAATGTTGCCAATTCCAATTTTCATTCCAGTGATAACTATGGATAAAACAAAAGTCTTAACAGAGCAGGAAGTTGGAGGGGGCAGTGATCTTCTTTAGTGTATTAAGACAGAATATATTGTAATCTGTTTTAGATATTAATTTGCCCCAAAGATTAACATTATAGAATCACATGTTCTGGGCTTTTGAGGGTCCTATGCCTTCCTTTGTAGCAACATTAAAAAAAAGAGTCTCTTTACAGTTTACATATCTTATAAGCAGGAATTTGTGGGATCATTATGTTCTTAAAGATGAGATATAGTGAATAGAGAACACCATATTGTGCACACAAACCAAAAATGGAAATGAAACAGACACACACTTTGTAGGGCATGCAAATAGCCATCGCTTAATCAAAATTGGCTCTTGGCAGGCCCTAGTTTAATTAAATATGAATGACCACAGTTTAGTCATATTTCTACTGCAGCAACAACACAGAGAGAAAAAATTCAAAATGCTTATACTAAGGAAATACCTTTATATATTTAAGTTCCCAGCCAAAGGTCATCTAGATTTCCTAGTTTTCTTTATTAAATTCCTTCTTTCTAGATCAAAATGAGTTTATGCCATGCTAATCTTCATATTAAAAGGCTCAGCACAACTACAATCTTTCCAAAGGTTTCCATGAGCCAACTAAATGTGTAACCACAGAGAATATTATGGGGATAGTGGCAGGTGCTTGTTTCTTGCTTAGGAAATCTGCTCTGAGACCACTGAATGAATTAGCAGGTCTTTAGCACCCAGGGCTCAAACATAGACCCCTTGAACACCACTTCAAGTTCAAGGAATATCAAATTTGGAGTCAGCATCCACTAAAAATCATAGTTCATGAACACCCATTTGTGTGTTTCCAAGCACACATATACTCCCCACAATTCATTCATAAAATATCAAGTCTCTATGTGTGAAGCAATGTGCTGAAATGTAATATAGATGTGAAAGGCATGATCCTTGCCCTAAAGCAGCCAGCATAAAGTTTATGGCAGCCGATATCACATCTACCCAAATTGCTTCAGCTACAAAGTAGGTTATGGTCAAGTGCTATAAGTGGTTCAGAATGCTATAGGAGTGTAAGGTAAGGGGATCTCTTCTGGCTGAGGTGATCCAGGAAGTTCTCATGGAAGGGGGGCATTCAGGTTGAATAGTATTTCAATAGGATAGGAGGACATTTCAAGCAAAGGGTATAGAATGAGCAAAGTCACAAAAGTGGGAAAATACAATGCCTATTTAGGAAATGGTGAATACTGCAGTTTACCCTAAATGTAAGGTTCTGTCAAGTAATAGTGAGAAATGGGACTCGAGAGGCATATTAAAGTCTTGTTGTGGGAAATCTTGATTGCCAATCTTCAGTAGTTTGGGTTTCATTCTATAGCGATCTTTGAGCTGGTAAAGTTTTTGATTTAAAAAGTGACTCAAAAATTTTTTACCAAGAAAATAGCTGTAGAGCAAAAAATATGTCTTTCTTTTTTAAATTAAATTTTATTTTCAATTTAAAATTCTCTCCATTCTTTATCCCTTTTCAGCCCATTGAGAAAACAAGAAAATACAAATATGTATTATATATATATACATATACATATGTGTGTATATGTGTGTGTATCTATCTATCTATCTATATATATATATATATATAAATCATGATTGCTCATAGGTAGGCCAAGCTAATATAATAAAAATGATAATTCTACCTAAATTAATTTACTTGTTCACTGCCATACCAATCAAATTGCCAAAAAAAACTATTTTATAGACCTAGAAAAATAAAAACAATTCATCTGGAAGAACATACAATCAAGAATATCAAGGAAATCAACAAAAAAAAATTGAAGGAATGTGGTTTAGCAGATGTTGTTCAGTCCTTTCAGTCATGTCTGACTCTTCATGACCCAATTTGGGGATCTCAAGTTCTATCCCAAAGTTGTAATCATCAAAACATTCTAGTACTGGCTAAGAAATAGAGTGGTGGATCAGTCAAATAGGTACTTAATACCCAGTAGTAAATGACCATAGTAATCTTATATTTTGGACAAACTGAAAGATTCAAGATTTGGGACAAGAAATCACTGTTCATCATTTTCCTTTTTTAGCATCTCAGCCAATCTAATGGGTGTAAGGTGGAACCTTAGAGTTATTTTAATTTCCATTTTTCTAATAATTAGTGATTTGGAGCATTTTTTATAGCTATTTATTGCTTGGATTTCTTCCTCTGATAATTGCCTATTCATATTTTTTAACTTTTATCAAATGTGAAATGGTTTTTATTCTTGTAAATTTCACCATTTCCTATATATCTTAGAAATGAGATCTTCATCCAAGAAACTTGCTGCAGAGATTTTATCCAACTTCCTGCTTTTGTTTTAATTTTAGCTGCATTGGTTTTATTTGTGCAAAAGCTTTTTTAAATTTTATGTACTCAAAATTACCCATTTTACTTCTTGTGGACCTCTCTTTCTCTTGTCTGGTCATGACTTCTTTCCCTATCCATATATCTAACAACTAACTTTTTTCATCTTCCACTAATTTCTGTCACCCTGTTTGTCTAAATCATTTGCCATTTTGAGCTCATCTTAGTATACAGTGTAAGATGTTGATTTATACCTAGTTTCTGCAAATTGTTTTCTAGTTTTCCCAGTAGTATTTGTTGAATTTTGAGTTCTTGCCCTACTAGCTGGGATCTTTGAGTTTGAATATGTTGTTGCTGTTCAATTGTTTTAGGCATGTCTGACTCTTCATGATCCCATTCTTAGCAAAGATCCTGGAGGGATTTGCCATTTCCTTCTCTAGTTCATTTTACAGATAAGGAAACTGAGGCAAACAGGGTTAAGTGACTTGCCCAGGGTCACACAGCTAGTGAATGTCTTGGGCCAGATTTGAACTGAGGAAAAGGAGTGTTTCTGACTCCTGGCCCTGCATGCTCTCCGAAGCTCCACCTAGCTGCTCCAGTAAGAATATGCTTATGCATATTCTTAGAATTCTTTACAATTACAATTCTTTCTATACAATAACCAATCTTATCACCAATAACCGTGTTGGTATGGTTACTGATCTAGATAGAGCCAGATACCCTGGAGAATTAAGTCAAGTGGATTTCAGGAAGCACCGTTAACAAGGCCATTGGAGGTGATGGAATCCCAGTTGGCTATTGAAAATTCTAAGAGATGGTGCTATTAAAGTACTGCACTCAACATGTCAGCAAATTTGGAAAACTCAGCAGTCGCCAACGGATTGGAAAAGATTAGTTTACATCCTTCTCCTAAAAAAGGGCAATGCCAAAGAATGTTCAAATTGCCAAATACTTGTGCTCATCTCATATACCAGCAAGGTTTTGCTCAAGATTCTTGTGGCCAGAATGGTCTTTGTTTTCTTTGAGTGACTCAGCTTACCTCATTGAGCCTCACTGGGTGCTGGGGCTTCTCTTCCGGGGCAGGAAGCCCAGAAACCATGCCAGGAAGAAGAGAACTTCCTGTGTGATGAGTCATGGGGCTGGCTGAGGGGAGGTGTTAACTCCAGAGCCATGCCTTATTGGGTGTTAACTTAGTCTACGCTAGGTGGAGGGGCCAACTCAAGAACCAATCAGCCGTGATCATTCAGGTGGCACTTGATGATGTCAAAAACTCTATAAGAGGGGAGAGGACAGCTTGAAGAGCTCTCTTTCCTTTTCCGGTTGGCGTGGGAGCAGTGGGGAGTGTGACTCTGGGCCAGCCCTTGCTCTCGGGCTGAGCCCAGATGTTGGTAACTATGAATTGTATTGGGTCTGTCTGTTGATATTTGTAATTTGTTTGTATTTAGTTCTGAAGTTCGGGATGGTGGTTTTGTTTTTCCCTGAACTAAATGAATGTTCTGAACTTGAGGGTGCTGGCTGTTTGTTCCCCTGAACTAGCTGACTGTAATCTGTATTTGGCCTGTCTGTTGATGCTTGCCTGTATGCTCCCCTGAACTAACTCAATGCTGGCGTCTTTTACCCTGAACTAAATGAATGTAGTCTGTATGCTAACTGAATGCTGGATTAAAGTAACCTGGTCAACCCCTTCACCGTGCTTTCCTTGTTTAAGCAGATAAAAAGAACCTGTGCTTTTCCGGCATGCCGGCAGCCTCCTGGGTGCATCTTACGCCCCCACAGGAGCTGCTAGCCGATTGTTAAAACAATTCTGTAAGCTAGGCTTCAGCAATATGTGAATGAAGAATTACTAGAAGTAATTTTGAAGTGGTTTCTGAAGTGGCAGAGGAACTAGAGACCAAATTACCAACATTCACTGGATAATGGAGAAATTAAGGGAGTTCCAGAAAAACATCTACTTCTCTTTCATTGACTTTGACTGTGTGGATCACAACAAAATATGGCAAGTCCTCAAAGAGATGGGAGTACCAGATATCTTACTTGTCTCCTGAGGAACCTGTATGCAGATCAAGAAGCAATAGTTAAAACCGAATTTGGAACAACTGATTGGTTGAAGATTGGAAAAATAATACAACAAGGCTTTATATTTTCACTTCATTTAACTAATATGCAGAGTACAGCATGCTATGCAAAATGACAGGCTAGAAAAACCAAGGGCTGGAATTAAGTTTGTCAGGGGTAATATCAACAGTCTCAGATATGCAGATGAAACCACTCTGATGGCAGAAGGTGAAGAAGTAAGCCTCTTGATGAGAGTAAAAGAGGAGAGTATAAAATCTGACTTGAAGCTTAACATCAAACCCCTCTCCCCAACCCTCACCCCTCCAAAAAAAAAACAACAAGAAGATCTTGACAACTGGTCCCATCACTTCCTGGCAAATAGAAGGAGAAGAAATGGAAACAGTGTCAGATTTTCTATTCTTGGGCTCAAAGATCACTACAGACAGTGACTGCAGCCACGAAATTAAAAGATGCTTATTCCTTGGATGGAAAGTTATGGCGAATCTGGACAGCATACTAAAAAAGCAGAGATCTCACCTTGCCAACACGGCCCATATAGTCAAAGTGCATGGTTTCTCCAGTAGCAATGTATGACTGTGAGAGTTGGATTGTAAGGAAAGCTGAGCACCACAGAAATGACACTTTCGAATTGTGGTGCTGGAGAAGACTTTTGAGAGTCCCTTGGATAGCAAGGAGATCAAACCAGTCAATACTTAAAGAAATTAATTCGGATTATTCATTAGAAGGTCAAATGCCAAAGGTTAAATACTTTGGCCACATAATCAGAAGATGGGACTCATTGAAAAAGGCCCTGATGTTGGGAAAAATTCAACGCAAAAGAAGGGGAGGGCAGAGGATAAGACGGACAGATAGTGTTATGGAAGCAATGAACATGAGCTTGGACAAACTTTGGGAGATAATGGAGGATAGAAAGACCTGGCATGTTATGGTCCATGGGGTCACAAGGAGTTGGACATGACTGAATGAATGAACAACAACAAAAGATTTTGTAACTCTTTTTTGTAACAATTTTCTTTTTATATCTTTCTTCCTCAGTTCTTGTCTCATTTCCTATTCTTTCCCCCAGGGCTTTCATTTTAGCTCCATCTTTTAACTCCTGCTTTGATTCTTCTAAAAATTCAAGTTATACCTGTATCCAAGCTGAATTTTTCTTTAAGCTTTGCTTGTAGATGTTTTGGTGTCATTCTTTTCTGTGTTGTCTTGAATTTCCCTGTTACCCTAATAGTTCTATAAAGATCAGATTCTTTTTTTAGTTTGCTCACTCTTCCAGCCTGCTTCTTGACTATGGACTTAATGTTAGTGCTGGGCTCTGCACACTTATTGGAGGGTAGGAGGGAGAATGTCTGGCTTGAGTTTCTGTCCTCTTAAATCCTTCTGCTGTTTTTACAGCTTTGACTGTGGACTTGGAAGCTTTCAGTGACTCTAAGTGGTGTAATCCAGGGGGAGGCCTGTTCTCTGCCCTCCTAGTCTCAGTTCTGTAATTTTCTGACTCAGGTTTGAGTCTTTGACTTCTTTCTGGTTGGGAGTTTGAGTAGACTTCTGTTTGACTCAGTCTTTCTTGGCCCACCGGGAGACTCTGCAGGTTCAGGCTCCCCATTAGTCTAGGATGCTGTGCTCTGCCCTGGGGATCAGAGCCACACAGCTACCATGTTCTTCCCAAAACTTGTTCTGTGCTCAGTACACAGAGAAACCAACACTCACAGCTGCTCCTTTATTTCAAGCCCTTAAAAGAAATTTGGCTTGATTAAAAGAAAATCAGGAAGAATCTGAGTGAACCCTATCTTTTTTGTATTACTTCTGTGTTAATCTGTTATTTCTCTGAAAATATATTTGTGGAAGAACTCTTTAAAAAATTTGCTTTGACAAGGGAGCACATATTCTCCCAACTTAGTAGTAATGATGTTATTGTTTATCCTTTTTTCTCAAAGAGTACCAGTGACATTATGGGTGATAACTTGCACGTGAATTGGATTTAAGTGAGTTGGAGCTACACGAAGTTGTCAACTTCACTCTCTCTTCTTGAGTCATTGAGTCCAGTGGTGGGACAAAAGGCAAGACAACTGGTAATGACTCAGGATGCAGGGGATGACCTTGGCGTCTTCAAACCTGCTTCAGTTGTCTTCGTGGTCATAGGAACTTCATGGCACATTCTGCCAGGGAAGGCCTTCACATACTTAGGGTAGACATCCCCTTAATTCACCAACAGGTTTGAGGCCTGTCAGTTACTCTCAACCTCCCAAGACAGTTTACTGGGATGTGGCTGCTGCCCATACTACTCTCACATGTGGCTCCAAGTGATAATGTAAACTGCTGAAAAAGATGGGTGAGAGGAGGTGGTACCATATGGTTAGGGTCAGACCAAATTTATCAGTTCATTCATTTTTTGCAGACTCAAATATCTTGCAATAAATATATATTTTATTGAATATTTGCTGAATTGAATGAATTGAATTTATGTCTCTATATATTTTTCAAATGTCATTGAACTTCAGGCCTTTTCACCATTAAGCTTTACATCTTGATTACTATTTTATGAAGATACTTGAGGTCACTTTGTCAATACAAACTAATAGCTATAGTATAGTACAAAGGACTGAATTGTTCACCCTCCTCTCTGCTGTTTTTTCGATCTCATGTCACAGCCAGAATGTTTTTCTTAGATTATATATGTTGATTGAATTGTTTGTTGACCTAAGACAGTTTCTAGGAGTTATTTGGCCCAAGTTCAGTACAACAAACATAAAACATACTATGTGGACTTTTTAAAGGATATGGACTATTTTTCAGCCTTAATGGGTTTGCAGACCTGAAGCCTTAATGCAGTTCCATAAATGGAAACAGAAACCAGCTGTGCAAAAGGGAAGTGGTTTTCAGAAAGGAAAATAGACTTTCTTCTTGACAGTGAGTAAATATGACAGATGAATAGGAATAGAAGGTGAAAGGTAAGAAGATAGGGCAAGACACATGGAATATTTGATGGAATGGGAGCCCCTTTATAGGCAGTGGAGGATAGAACTGCATTAAGTGATGTGTTGCCTTTTTCAGGGTCACTCAGCTTTTTCCATTACTCTTCCCTCATCCCCCCCCATCCTGAATTTCTGAGTTGGTTTTTGTGAGCCTGAACTTTTCTCAAGTAGCTGAGATGATTGATTATTTTTCCTTTGTGTATCTTTAGTTTTCATTAGGACCTACAATTACCTAGGTAATATAGAAAAAGAAAAAAAACATGCTTCTGTTTGAATTAGAGTTGGAGTTATTTAGGTATATAGATAACTTTAGATAAAGCCCTGATGTTGAGAGCCAGTCCTTATCTTCATTTTATTTTGGTGCAATGAGTTTGCCAAATAACAAATGTTTCAGCTTCCTCCATCCTTCTTATTTATTCTCCAGTAGGTATTGCCAGGGACAGTTTTCAGTAACTATGATTGTGTAGCTCATGGAAACCTCAGGTTTAAGTGAAATAATTTCACAAGAGTTGAACACACCTTCCTACTTTAGTGAATATGAAGATAAGGAGCTGGGAAGCATACCCCTGATCACGTAAAAAAGTGAGATCTGTTTGTTTTCATTTTTTAAACATAAACAGGAATGAATAAATAAAGGCATTTCTCTGGCAGGAACAAAACATAATGGCACATGGTTTAAAGATTCAAGGGAATAATAGTAAGAAAGCCATCAAAGACACAATGGGAGTTTTACACCCTCCAAAATTAAAAGGGCTGAATAAGATTATCCATAGAATAAATAATTCATAGCACATCAGAACACTTTGCCAATCTGATTGTGTTATTTTCCTTTTATAAATAGAAATCAATAGAAGATGAGGGAGAGACAGATAAAGAAACATCAAAAGAATATATAAAAGTAACTGAGAGAGCTGGAGTCCGAACTCAGACACCTGCTCCTGGTTAGCAGACCCCACGCTGTCAATAGGTTGTACCATGTAACTTCATGTTGGATGATAGGTGGGTTGCATGGGAGAAAACAGTGATAGATGTTTCAGATAGTTAAAAAGGAAATCTTGATCCTGAACAAAAAAGAAAAATAGTAAATTTAACATTTAAAAAAAGTCAAAGCATATACCTTTGTGAAGTTATTAAGAAACCCGGCCTCTCTGTGATGAAATCCTGACAATATTATATAGTACTAAACTATATGTTTTTTGTGGGGTGTGAACTCTAAAGCATTTGCTGTTATACTTCCTTGTGTCCAAAAATCTCACGGGTGATCTACTCTGTACTAAATCAGATGAAAACATGTCCATGGTGTATTAGTCTAAGAGACCAACTGGTCAGTGCTCAAGTTCTAATTACAAGG
Organism: Trichosurus vulpecula; assembly: GCF_011100635.1. NCBI lineage: Eukaryota > Metazoa > Chordata > Mammalia > Diprotodontia > Phalangeridae > Trichosurus > Trichosurus vulpecula. Next base: position 336,014,081 of record NC_050575.1, on the reverse strand, counting down.
TGCTAGAAATGACTATATGAAAGAGTCTTACAGTTACAAAGCTAGTGTTTATTGAAGGCTATGCAATATTAGATGAAAATCAGCCTTCCCACAATCTGGTTTCATAAGCCCTCTCAGCAGTTAATAAAAACCTCTGATTCCTGCAACATGAAGTACGCTTTGGGAGCCTCAGTAATTAAAAGTGCATAGCAACAAGCAGAATAGTGCCTCAACACTGAGTTCGTTTCCTCCTGTTCCTCCTACTTCTCTGCACCTGTGAGGCTTCAAACATCAAAATGGACCAGGATGTACTAGTCATGACCTTGTCTTCTCTTTTGGAACATCCTCGTGCACAACACCTGGGTTTGGGGACAGGATGCCAAGAGAAGTTTGTGACTCTTCTTAACTCTGGAAATGAGCTGCAGAAACCAAGAAAAGTCAATTCTTGGGAAAACAAAACTTAAACAACAAAAAATCAATAATTAGTATGTGACTAGCACTTAATAGAGGCAGTCAATAATACAACTATTATTGTAGATTTAGATCTGGAAGGTACCTTAAAGGATATCTAGTTTCATATCTTCATTTTGCAAATAAAGAAACTGGGCCCCAAAGAGATTGTCTTGCCTAAGCTAAGGTCTGACTGGTATTAAGTGGCACTTTCTCCTCCTTTTCTTACTCTCATCAATGTCCTTCAGAAAATTCTGCAGAGATTATCTACCCAACACATTTGAGTCCTTCCAATGAGTCTTTTAATATTTAGTTTTAATTTACCAGTAGAACATTTGCCTGTCCATCTGTTGTCCCTCATTCTCACTATATTGTCAGTCTATCAGTTAGCAAACATTTATTAAACACCTACTTTATTCCTGTCAGTACACTAAGTGCTGGGGATACAAAGAAAGGAAAAAGAGAGTCCCTGTTTGGAAAATCATAAATGTTGGAGAAGTGGGAAAATTGGAACACTAATGCATTATTGATGGAGTTGTGAGCTGATCCAACCATTCTGGAGAGCAATTTGGAACTCTTCCCAAAGGGCTATAAAAATGTGCACACCCTTTGATCCAGCAGTACCTCTGCTAGGTCTGTATCCCAGAGAGATCATAAAAAAGGGAAAATGACCCACATGTACAAAGATATTCATAGCAGCTGTTTTTATGGTAGCAAAGAATTAGAAATTAAGGGGATACCCATCAATTGGCGAATGGTTGAACAAGTCATAGTATATGAAGCAATATTGTTTGATAAGAAATGATGAGCAGGCAGATTTCAGAAAAACCTGGAAAGGCTTACATGAATTGAGGCTGAATGAAGTGAGCAGAACCAGGAGAACATTGTACACAGTAACAGCCACCTTGTGTGATAAACAGCTTTGACAGACTTAACTCTTCTCAGCAATGCAGTGATCTAAGACAATTCCAAAAGACTCATAATGGAAAATGTTATCCACACAGAGAAAGAACTATGGAGTCTGAATGAAGATTGAAGCATGTTATTTTCTTTTTTTTCCTTTCTCATGGTTTTTCCCTTTTGTTCTGATTCTTCTTTTATAACATGACTAATGTGGAAATATGTTTAATATGATTGTACATGTGTAGTCTATATCAAATTGCATGCCATCAAGGTAGGGGGGAAATTTAGAACTCAAAATCTCATCAAAATGAAAATTGAAAACTAAAAATAAATAAATGGGTAAATAGAGTCCCTTTCTTTGAGAAGCTAACAATCTAATAGGGGAGACAAAAGACAATGTGACAAGGGGCATCCAGGTGGCACAGTGGATGGAGCACCACCCCTGGAGTCAGGAGGACCTGAGTTCAAATGTGACGCCAGGTGCTTGACACTTGCTAATTGTGTGACCCTGGGGAAGTCACTTAACCCCAATTGCCTTGCCAAAAAAAAGGCAACATGACTGACCCCTTACTTTTTCTGGTTATGTGTGTTCTAGATGATGCCATTGTGCCACCTCTTACCTCCAAGTTGTTGTTGGTAATGTGCTATAGCCTACTTACACTCACAATGTTTCCTTCAGTTGCCCTTTGAGTCAACCACAATTTTGATTCTTTGGAAATTGTGATATTCCTTGATGGCAAACATATGACATCAGTGTGGGGGGAAAGAGACTTTTGTTGATATGCATTAACACAATATCCATTCTTTGCCCAGGTTATGACATGTCATTGAATATGTAGGCCCTTGAGATAGTCTATTGGTACATAGATTTTGGACAGAAATAGAAAATGGGCAATTAGCTGGATCCAGAATTGAAGAAGAAAATGATTGCATTTGGAAAACTACAGCAATAATTCCAAGCGACTTCCAGCTCTCAAAGCCCATCTTGTTCCACAGTGCTGCTATATGGCTAAAATCAGGTGTACTTACCTCACCATTCCCCAACTAGGACCACTCACTCAACTTGTACTGCACTGACGACTTAGGTTCCCAGGGGAGAGAATATTGTTTCCCCTTTTAGGGTTCAAGGGGTAATCCTAAGAGGATATGGTATCTCACAATCTTTATCCAGTGTGCCCCCCAGTATAAATCAACCAATAAATTCCATCAGCTTCTATAAAATTTTCTGTATTTTCTCAATATTTACTAAGAATGTATAACAAGAACAGTTAGTTACAAAACATTCCTCACCCATCCACCCCAGGGCACACTATTCCTTTGCCCATATGAGGTTACTTGTGAGTGGGATTGTGAGGACCTCTCATGAAATCTAAATCTCAACCTTTCTGTAAATTGAATGGGATCAGCATGGCTCAGGGCTTCTGATTGACATCTAGGTCTAAGTCTCGAGTTACTGAGAAGTCACCTGACTTATAGGAATCTGGAACTTAGAGTAGCTGGATCCACTTCCTCCCCACTACCACATCAGCATGAGCCTTACCAAATAAGGAAAAAGGTGTTTTTCACTTCCTTGTTCCTGGGTTAGATTTCTTGTGAGATTGTGAGCCTGAACTCCACCAATGAGGGTGAAGGTCAGTGGTGGGAGGAGGATGGAACCGCTAAAGTATATAGTCATGCTTCACTTCCTGTACTGCACCTCTTCTACTAGCTCGCTGCTGGTAGTGATGATGTCCTTTCTCATGAGATCATAATAAAGTTTTCTGTTTCTACCTGGAGAAATCTCTGATTTTTTTATTAAATGCTGGGTGGTCTCACCCCACACACTGGGGAGAGGGGCCTCAAACCTAAACTATAATAGTAGTGGGGCACATTTCTAGAGATCATATGAGGCCAAGGAGAACTCATTCCTGGCCCCAAAAGTCCTTTTCTTCTTTTGTGGAGTCCTCATGAGGTTCCCTTCTCACTACTTAATGAAGTCCAGTGGCTCACTATTGTCTACAGGATCAAATACAAAATCTTCTTCTTGACATTTGATGCCCTTCCTAACTTAGCCCCCTTCGAGTTTTCTCACACCTTACTCCCCAAACTGTACTCTTTGATCCAATGACACTGGCATCTTGGCTGTTTCACAGACAAGACACTCTCATCTCTTAGCTCCAGGCATTTTCTCTGGCTTTCCCCCATGCCTGGAAAGTTCTCCCTCTTCATCTCCATCTCCTGACTCCCCTGGCTTCCTTTAAGTCTCAATTAAAACCCCATGTTCTACAAGAAGGTTCTCCCTACCCGCTAGTTGGTATGCGTGTGTGTGTGGGAGGGTCTAGTACCTCCCCTCTGCTAATTATTTCCTATTTATCATCTGTATAGCTTGCTTGTATATATTTATTTATTTGTTTATTGTCTCCTCCATTAGATTGTGAGCTCATTAATGGCTGGGGCTACCTTAGGCCTCTTTTTATCCCCAGCTCTTAGCACAGTCCTGGCACATGGTAGGTGCTTAATAAATATTGATTGATTGATCGATCAGTCGATTGATTGATTGTTAAGATAGCCTTCTGCTGGGCTCCAAGAACTGGTACCTTTTTAGAATCCATGATACAGATGCTTTCTTCAGGGGACTAGCTTTAAAATTCCATCTTAAAGGACTTTCTCTGTCTTCAAAGACCCACTACTGCTCCAGCTGACTCTGCTAATGACACAGGTCATCACTTGGACCTCTGATCAATTTCTTTCTGTGGTAGGACCTTTGATGAACCTCAAGACCTCCCAAACTCACCAGGTACCTGGGCATTTAGCTCTCAAGATTCTCTTTTCACATCAGTTCAGTAAAGAATAAACAACAGAAACAGAGATCCCATATGTTTAGTGACAGATGGCATCCAGGTGGCAGAAAAAAATGTTCAGCTTCCCTACTCATCTCTCAGCTCACAGGAATCCTCCTGAAAAATAACCAGGGAAAAGAGATCATCCACTCAAACTTTTTATGTATAGTTCTGGTTCAACTTGTCATTAGTAATTAGTCCTTTCATCCCAGAAGCCAATCAAAAGACTTTTCATTATCACATAGGAATAACTCTGAGTCATCAAGGATGAAATTGGCTTTCAAAGTTCCAATCCAATGTTGGATTGGCAGCAGGCAGAGAATACCTGTGCATGATTGTAGTGGTAATCAGGGCAGGGCTTTTTGCTGTTCTTCTCTTAAGTGCCTTTAATTATTCTGGCCTTTGTTTGAATAGGGCAGGTAAAATAGGATCTTTTTGTCTTGGAGTGTTTCTCAGCGCTAAGACAATGTAATTAGGTGATTAGGGCAGGACTTTTTGTTATCTTCTCCTTTGGAATGCTGAGGTAATTAAGTACCTTTGATGAGTCTTGCCTTTCAAATGTAATGGCCAGCAAAGTGGGATTTTTCACTGTTATTTGTTTGAGTGCCTCTCAACACTGAGGTAATCAAGTGCTCCAGGGCCCTGAGAGGAGTATATAAGATCCAAGGTTGGTGTTTGACTTTTGGGGCTCACTCGTGGAAGGAGTGCTGAGACTCTGGGCAAGCTGTTGTAACTGCCCGCCAGTTTTGTTAACCCAGACCCATTGGTTCGTCTCTGGTAAGTATGAATTGTGATTTCAATCGGATAAGGTCTGTCTGTTGATGTTTGTAATTTCTGTTTGTATTTGCCTTGAAGTTCAGAGGGCAGATCTTCCCCCCGGCCCCCAACTAAGTGAATTATATATGTATGTTTGATTAAACTGAGATTGTTAACCTCTTAAAGTTGCTTTCCTTAGAAAAGCAGATCAAAAGAACCTGTGCTAGTAGCTCTTGTTGCTTGTTTTGTTGGGTCTTACACCCCTACAGCAGCTGCTAGCCAAATTGTTCCTACAATGATCCATGTAATCCACCAAGAAGGGAAAATCTAAGCATGCTCTAAGGACTAGACTTTCATTGATCAGTGCTTCCATTACACATGGAACATCATAGTCTCCAAAGAACCAATATTGTTGGTGATTCAAAGGCAATAGAAACAAATACTAAAGTTAGAAATCCACATGGGAAAAAAAAAAACCTAGTAATATATTTTTAAATGGCCATAGATTTCATTGAAGAGGACCTGTATGTAGCTTTTGGGAATTTGACATTAACAACACACTGTCATATACAAGCAGGAGAACCAAGAGAATCTCTTCCATTTATCTTCTGTGCAACTTGTCCTCCATGATAGAAGCAAGCATATTTCTAATTGTTTTATGTTTTACTTAAAATTGCTTGCCAGAGGATCACTGAGCAAAGTTTTCTGTCAAGGAGTCTTATGTGATATGCTTGGAAAAGAGGCACTAAAGTTGTATTACTAAGTCAGAGGCTTTTTTGGGCAGTGGGGTGGTAATAAATAAAGTAGAATCTTGTATTCTTCACACCCCTAAGTCGACTGACTTCATGTGATCATGAAGATGTCATCTGCCATAGAAAATTATTTTCAAGAAACAACCTATACTCTGCTCATATTTTTTAATCAAGGATATCCTTTGTACTCATAGAATACGCTTACTAATTTTTTGTGAATATGAGTCATCAGGGTTGTTGTTAGGATGAAATGAGATAAGGCCTTGCAAGTACTTTGCAAACCTTATAGCACTATAAAAATATTAGCATTTATTCTTTGTTATTTTAAGACTGAGTGTCATCTTGATCACTTTTTGAGGGGTAAAAATACCCTTTCCATTATTTTGAAATTTTCCTTTCCTTGAGATAGCTTGAAAATGGATCACCATTGCCTCCAATACAAATTTCCTCTGTGAATATTTGGACAAGCTCAGCTCCTCTTCCCAACTTAATCATCTTGAATACCATTTTTCACTTCATTTAATATATCAATCAAATCTTGATATACTTTACAAGAGTTCTTAACCTTTTTTGTGTGATGGACCCTTTGGCAGGCTATGTACCTCTTCTCAGAATATTTTAAATGCATAAATAAAATCCATAGGCTTACAAAGTCATAATGAGTATAAATGATATTTATACTCATCCACAACAACTAATGTGAGATAAAATATCTGTGCTTTCATTTGGTTGACAAAGTCGCAGGTACTGCTAGTAATACTGTGGCTTGTTGCCTACTTTCAAAATGGAAGGAAATGCAAAATTTCAGATAGAAGTTAGTGAAAATTTGTATTTTTTCCCATCCAAGTTTACAAGTACCCTAAAATATGTTCATAGATCCCAAGTAAAGAACTCCTAAGTTAGGATGATACATGGTAGTTTGACTGTTGTCAGTGATGAGGAGAGATAACTAGAGAATCACTGACTAGTCTGTTCTATTTCACGTTTATTGCCCTTCACTTTCATTTATAAATACTGTTGGGTTGATAGTTGATTTGGCTTGCAGGCTTCTATTTTCGTCCACTGTTTTTCAGTTTTGGGAGGCAGTATCACTTAGAATTTCCTCTCATTCTTCCCTAGAATAGTGTGCAAATGATTTTTTAAATTTATTTTTTATTTTTAGTTTGCAACACTCAATTCCACAAGTTTTGGGGTTCCAAATTTTCTCTCCCTCCCTCTCTTCCCTCTCCCCCTCAAGATGGCATGTAATCCGATATAAGTTCTACATATACCTTTGCGGTGAACTTATTTACATAATAGTCCAGTTGAAAACAAGAATTATAACCAATGGAATAAATTGTGAGAAAGAAGAAATGAAACCAAAAAAAGAAGAGAAAAAAAGAAAATTAGAGCAAATAGTTCACCTCAATCTGCATTCAGACCCCATAATTCTTTCTCTGGATGTGTATAGCTTTTTCCATCCTGAGTCTTTTGGAGCTGTCTTTGAACCTTGCATTGTTGAGAGGAGCCAAGTCTATCAAAGTTAGTCCTTACAGATACCATGTGTCTGTAATCATGTATAATGATCTCCTGGTTCTGCTCCCCTCACTCAGCATCAGTTCACATAAGTCTTTCTAGGTTGTAATGGAGTCCATCTGCTCCTCATTTCTTATAGCACAAATAGTATTCCATTACATTCAATGTCACAATTTGTTTATCCATTCCCCAGTTGATGGGCATCCCCTTGATTTCCAATTCTTGTGCAAATGATTTTTTTTTAAAAAAATTCTAACCTGAATTGCCCTTAACTGACTTTTTTCTCTGCTTGGCAAAGAGATTAACTGTTAGCTGGTTAAGATACTTCCTGGGCTCTTCTGGCCTTCTCATTATGGTGATTATTTTGAATCATTTAAATTTCTCTCACAAATGATGATAATTAGTAATATCTTTATTTTTATCACCTTCCCATTTTCAAAGTTAATACTTTGTTTAAATAGATAAGGTTGTAGCTTTTGCAATTTCACATAGTGTCATCTAATCTTTATACTTTTTTAGATTTTGGCTTTTAATCCGACTCATCCATAATCTGACATTACAGAAAGCTCACTCATTGACTCCCACATTGGCAACTCATTACTGACTGACCGTTAAAATATAGGGTTTTCTTTCATTGTTGTTTAATGCTTGCCATTTCCAGTACCTTCTGACCTTCTTTCCAAAGAAATTATTTGTTTTATATAAGCATAAGTGTGAGATTTCTGAATAATCTGAAAACCTTTTACCTTTGAATTTTTTAATCCAAAGTCATATTTTCCAACATACTTTTTACCTACTTTCTCTATTCTCATCCTCTAAGTGAAGCTGTTAGGTATCAAGACATATATTAACTTTGTCTGGAGAATATTACTCAGTTTTTATAGAATTTCTCTGCTTTTTCATACTTGGTTCTTCATACATGACATTCTTTTTCTCATCTCTATGCCTTTGTGCTGTCCCCATTGGAATGCCTTTCCTCCTTTCCTCTACCTTTTAGAATCCCTAGTTTCCTTTGAAGCAGCCTTTGCTGATCCTTCCTACTGATAGTGCCCCTCTATCATATTACCTTGTATGTATTTTATATATATATATATATATATACATATATGTATGTATGTATATGTGTGTTACATATACTGATAGTGCCCCTCTATCAAATTACCTTGTATGTATATATGTTACATATACCTATTGTCTCTACAACAGGTACATATTACTCCATGAGGACAAGAACTGTTTCATTTCTGTCTTTGTATCCCCAGCTCCTAGCATAATCATGGCAACGAGTAAATGATTAGCAAATGTCTGCTGAAGATTGATGGATTTTTAGCAGATATTGACACATAAGCTGTAACTATCTTAATGATGATCCCCTTGCCTGTGATATGAAGTGATCAACTGTTTCGTGAAATGTTTCTCCATCTTTTGACTCTGTGTATTTTCACTGGCTGTCTCACATTCCTGGAATTCTCTGCCTCCTCATCTCCACCCCTTGGCTTCCTTCAAGTCCCAGCTAAAATTCTACCTTCTAGGAGACTTTCCATGTCCTCTTTAATGCTAGTGCCTCTGAGATTATCTCCAATTTATGCTGGATATATCATTGTTTGTACATAATTGTTTGCATGTTGCCTCTCCCATTAGATTGTAAGCCTGTTGAAGACAGAGAATATTTTTGTCTTTCTTTGTACTTTTGGCACTTAGCACAATGCTTGAAGTATAGTAGATACTTAATAAATGCTTCTCATTTGGTTGGTCAAGTGAGGTAATATTTATAAAGCACTTAGCAAAGTGCCTGGCAGATAACAGATGCTATATAAATGATTATTCCCTTCCCTTCTCCCTCTCCCTTGATATGTCTTGAAGCTTCCCCAATTGCCCAAGGAGAACCTGTGAATCATCTTTCCATTTATCTACAACTATTTAATGCTTTCTACATTCATACATAGCAAGAAAGTCTATATGGATGTGGTTCAGTTGTTGACATCCATGAACTCATTTCTCTGCTTTTAATCTTTTGTTCCTGATACATGACATTTTGTTTCCTGCCTCTATATACCTTTTCATAGACTGTCCCCCATGCTTAAAATGCATTTCCTCCTTGCCTCTAACTCTTAGAATCTCATAATCTGAGCTATAATGGTTAAATTAATGTCTACAGATAACCTAAAAATGTGTAATTCTTGGTACCATCTCTTCCACAGCACCATCCCAGAGGTCCACATACTGCCCATGGGCCACATCCAGCCCACCATATGTTTTCATACAAGCTTAGAGGTTAGGATGGTTTTAAGATTCCATTTAAAAAATAACAATAAAACTTCATTTAGAGATGTAATATTCTTAGCTCTCAGACCATACAAAAACAAGTAGCAGTTGAATATGACCCATGGGCTGCAGTTTACAAACCCCTACTCTATACTGTCATCATTGTAAAAAAAGATAGAGGCCTCACAGGAAGTCTATTCAGTTTGCTGTAATTAAAAGAGTAATTACCTAATGGTCAGCCTGTTGGTATTTAAACAGCAGACACAGTCTTTCATCAGGACCATATGCAAAGTGTTTTGGACTTCATAGAATCTTCAGAGCTTAAAACTCACCTGCATAACCTTTGATAGCCTAGAATCACTTTCATGTGCCAGTGAATCATCAGAATAGGACTTCTACAGAATCTTTGCTAAAATTATAAATCTCTAACTTAAATAATGTTACTCTAATTGATACTCCTTTTTTAAAAATGTTAAGAGAAAAAAGAAAAATAAATCTTTAGTAAATCAAGGAGTGAATATCTCAAACAAAATTGGATTTTTAAACAAGTGTAGTGTGGTCTGACTGCCTCAGCTGCATGCTAACTACTCAGTCAGTATTGATCAAGCCAGTTGGTTTTGGATTGAATCAAGGGTTATGCCAGTAGTGAATACTCACTTCCAAGTGGTTCAAATTGGCTGATTTATTTAGCAAAGTCTATATATAGAAACAAACACCATTTCTTGTTCACACGCTCACTTTCTGAGGTTGGATAAATGGTGGCATAAATGTCAGAACTTTTACCAACTGGGAAATACCAGCACCCTGTTTGAAATCCATGACATTTGGCTGGAGCAACCTAGGCAGTGATTATTAGTAAGCGCCCTTTGTATCATAAGTGCCATGAGCTAATTGATCATAGTACCAAGGATCAGTCCTGTAAAAATGAAGCTCTACAACCTAGGTCAGCCCCAAGTTTGACTAAATGCAGCCAGGAAATAAAATACTATTAAGCTAGGGCTGTTAAAGCATGGGACATACCAGCTAAGTTACATGGTAATTAAAATTCCTTGAAATATTAGCAGTCTATAATTTGCATAGACTTCCATGAGCTATGCTAATGAGGTACCAATAGACTGGTCTAGAAAGATTTAAAATTAGTAGAGCCCAACCTACAAGGTGATTATATGAACCACTAAATGATGTTTAATTATAATAATTTAATTCTTATATATAAAGGTTCATTTATACAATTCAATTCAATAATCATTCACTAAACGCTTATTATACATGAGGAACTGGGGATATAAAAACAAAATGGTAAACAGTTGCCAACCTCAGTGCCAACCTCAGAAATTACATCTTATGGTATCCAGATTGCCATTGAATTAATTCTTTTCCTTCAGTTTTAAACCCAAAAAATAGAAAAGCAGGGCAAACATTGCAAGGGCCCTCTTTTTTTTTTTTAGAGGAAAAGTTATAACAAAGAAGTCTCAGAAAATTTCAAGAATAAATTTCTATTTTATATGTTTTCTGGGAAACTCAAAGTCCTACATACAGAAAAAAAAAATTCTGTTAAGTGATATGGGGCTACTGCTCTTGGATAAGCAAAAATAATAGAACTGGGACCTTTGAAAAACATATAAAGATAAACACAGAAATTTAGGAATTGTACTTAGTATTGTTGAAGAGAAAATAGAAGACTCTGTGTATCTATGTGTATATACATTAATACAATAAATGAATTAATTTTAGTAAACTGTGGAAGATTGTTCTCCTTAATGATAAAAGATAATATAACAGAGTATGATATAATTTTGAATGTAAATGGATTTTATTACCCTCTAAAATGGAAAAGACCACTGAACAGATGAAAAGGTTAGACCTAATAGTGTCACATACAGGAAATATCTAATCAACATTATTTTTAATAGTTAAAAAACAGGAATCACTCACCTTTTTGTGAAGGTTGTACATTGCCATGTTTGGGACTTTTCCAGTGCATGGATTATTTGTGCTGATTTTTTCCTCTTCTTTTTTTTCCTTTTTTTGTCTTTAAAAATAATCTCTGTAATATTTGTAAGCCTTCTGTGAGGGAGGAATACTGGACAAAACTATGATTATTATAAAAGACAAGATATCAATAAAAGCTTATAAAAATGAATCAAATTAGGTATGTCAGTCCTTTGCCCTGTGAATCAACTCACCATCCCTGTGTAACTCCAGACTAAGCTCCTTTCCCTATCACTCCCCTAAAAGTATTGTGTTCCCCTATAAAAATGTAAACTCACTAAGAAGAGAGATTAATTTTTATATTTTTATCTTTATTGCTTAGCATGGTACCTAGCATCATAATAAGTGCTTAATAATAGCTTTTTTCATTCAGTAATATTAATATGTGTGTGTGTGTACACACACACACACACATACACACACATACACACACATCTTACTTTAGCATTGGTGAATTATAGAAGCTTATGAACATATATGGTCATTAACAAGACTTTTTGTTTTCTTTTGCCTGCTTTTATTATTTTATTATATTCTTGTTTATTTAAATTCAGTAGAAGTTAAGGTAAATTTTTATGTGTGTTAAAAGCTCAATAATAACAGCTCATGTTCATGTAATATTAAAGTTAGCAAAGTACTTTCCTTAGACCAACTTTGGCCAGTAATTAGTCCAAGTAATGTTGTAATTGTTGTAAAGTCCAAGTACTCTTTTACAGATGATGAAACTGAGGCTTACCTTGGTTAAGTGACTTTCCCAGGATCTCAGAGGTATTAAGTTTTGGATATGAAATTTGAACATAAGTCTATACTGATGCTAACTCTAGTGATCTTTCTGTTACCCAGTCCTTCCTTTCTAAAAATAAAATTGTCATTTCCTTTGTTCTATGCAGTTATGATCTTTAGATTAATTAACTCCTTGATTTTTTAGACCAAAAATAATGAGAACTTGCTGAAAGAAAACTATTTCATATAAATTATGGCTTCCTTATTACAGGGTTAAAAAAATTCATTGTATCCATTCTCCCCAAAGTTAAACTATAGCTGTCAGGTAACTCTGTATTGTTTCCTTAGATCAATCAGGAAAGTTCATTTTGAAAAGGAGAGGAAAGATGACTTCCAGTAGTTTAATTTCAATCTTCGAAAAAATTATAGAATAGATTGGGGTTTTGTGCCCGTTTTACCATTTGGCATATTCTGGTTTTTAAGGTGTTATTTTCTTCAGTATTTTTTGTGCCTTCTTTACCAGGCTGTTGACTCTTTTTTTCATGATTTTCTTGCATTACTGTCATTTCTCTTCCCAATTTTCCCTCTATCTCTTACTTGATTTTTAGAATCTTTTTTGAGCTTTTCCATGCCTGAGACCAATTCATATTTTTCTTTGAAGTTTTAGATGTAGCAGTTTTGACTTTATTGTCTTCTTTTGAGTTTGTGTTTTGATCTTCCCTGTCACCATAGTAACTTTCTATAGTCAAGATCTTTTTCTGCTCATTTTGCTCATTTTTCAGCCCATTTCTTGACTTTTAACTCTATGCTAAAGTGGGACTATGCTTCTGGAGTAGAGGGGGCACTGTCCAAAGCTTTAGGGTTTTTGTGTAGGTGTTTTAAGAGATAATTCTGGGAACCTGTAAGTTTTGGTTAATTCTTCTGAGGTAGTATGATCTAGGGAGAGGTGTGTTTGCTACTCTCCTGTTCTTTTGGTCTGTGAATGGCCATAAGCACTCTTTTCAACCATAGAACTGTGACTAGAATTCCAGCTGCCCTACTCCTGTAAGCTTTGCTATGCTGGTGCTCCTCCTTGCCCTAGGACTGAGACAAAGATCCAAGTATGGGCAATGCAACAGGGTCCTGCCCCTGATGCCAGCAAAGGGACCTCTATAATCTCCTTCTGACCATTTGTCTGATCTCCTTACCATCTGTGGGCTGAGAGGTCTGGAAACTGCCACTATCACCACCGATTCAGTTGCCCCCAAGGCCTACTGCTGGTTTTCTGGGGCTCAGCCTGCACTGTATTACCTTCTACTCTCACTCTGGTGCAACAGATCTTTCCTGCTGACCTTCTAAGTCGTTGTGGCCCGGAAAATTGTCTTACTTCATCTTTCTGTGGGTTGTGCTGCTCTAGAATTTATTGAGGCATTACTTAAAGGTGTTTGGAGGGGTTTGGGGGAGAGTTCAGGTGTGTCCCAGATTTTTCTCTGCCATCTTGCCTCCACATCCTGATAGACTCTTTTTTTTAAAAAGTAAGTTTTATTGCTGTTTTCTATTTCTGTAATCCCATGTATCCCTTCCAACCCTCCCAGAGAACTATCCCATATGACAAAGAGTAATTTTTAGAGAGTAAAAAAGAAATTAGCACAAATTAATAGATACATTGAGAAACTTGAAGAAGTAACACCTGTGGGTCTCCCACCTCCATGAAAAAGTTCAATAAGTAACACTTGTGGACCTCCCTACTCCATGAGTAGATTAGAGTTGTTGTCTCATATCTCTTCATCTGAGTCCTACTTGATCTTTATAATTTTGTTACATTTACTTTTAATTTTTGGTATGTAGTTCTTTACTTTTACATTTTTGACATTACTGTGTATATTTTTTTGTCTCTGCTTATTTTACTCTGCATCAATTCATATAGATCTTTCCATATTTCTCTGTATTCATCATACACATCATTTCTTACAGCATAGTAATATTTCCTTATATTCGTGTGCCACAGTTTGTTTAACCATTCCCCAATTCATGGACATCAACTTTGTTTCCAATTCTTAACTATCACAAAAAGTACTGCTATAAACATTTTAGAGTATATGAGGACTTTCTTCTTATTGATGACTTCCTTGGATTATAAGTCCGGTAATGGAGTCTCTGGTTCAAAGGGCATAGCCATTTTAGTCACTTTATTTGCATAATTTCAAATTGCTTCCCAAAATGGTTATACCACTTCACAGCTCCACCAGTGTATTAGTATGTTTCTTCTTGCACAACTCCTCTAGCATTGATTGTTGCTGTTGCTATTTTTGCCAATTTGCAAGTGTGAAATGAAACCTCAGGGTTGTTTTGATTTGCATTTCTCTTATTATTAGTGATTTAGAATATTTTTCATGTGGTTGTGAATTTTTGCAGTTTTTCTTTTGGGAACTGTTAGTTCATATGTTTTGACTATTTGGGGGATGGCTATTATTCTTTCATATATATACATGCATATATATACATATATATGTATGTATGTGTGTGTGTCTGTGTGTGTATGTGTATATATATAGTTTATATAGCTTGGATACCAAACCCTTATCAGAGAAAATTTGATACAAAGATTTTTTTCCCATTTGGCCATTTCCTTTCTTATTCTACACACATAGATTTTGTCTGTGCAGAAGCTTTTCAGTTTCAAATAATCAAAATTATCTATTTTATCTTTTGTAATCGCCTCTGTCTCTTATTTGGTTAAGAATACATCTCTTACCCGTAATTTTGCGAAGTATATGATATGTTTCTCTTCTAATTATTTTATACGATCTTTAATATTTAGATCATATATCTATTTATAATGTATTACAAAATATGGTATACCTTGATAGTCTACTTTTTTCCAAATGAATTTGTACAAGTAATTTTATCAAGTTCTATAAAATTTTTATTTGGTAATTTGATTGGTATAACATTAAAAGTGTAAGTTAATTTTGGTAGTGTTGTCATTTTTATTATATTGGCATGGCTTAGCCATGAGCTCTGAATATTTCTCTGGCTTTTTAAATTGTTCTTAATTTATTTGAGGAGCACTTTGTAATTGAATCTGTATCAGTCTTTTGTGACCTTTGAGATGTTGATCCCCCAGATATTTTATACATTTTGTAGTTATTTGGAATGAAATTTTCCTATTGCTGTTTCTTATGTTTTGTTACAAGTATTTAAGGATTTATTTTGTAGCTTGCTATTCTGCTGAAACTATTAATCTCTTCAATTAGTATCTTTGCTGATTCCATAGGATTTTCTAAGAAAATCATCGTATCAGCAAACAGGGATAGTTTTATCTCCTCTTTACCCATCTTTATTCTTTTAATTTCTTTCTCTTGTATTGTTGATATTGCTAGCATTTCAAAAACTATCAAGTGAATGTGCTTCACTCCCATATTTATTGAAAAAGATTCTATTGTATAATCATTGCATATGATATTTCCTTTTGGTTTTATAGTTTTCATGATACTAAAATTAAGTCTCTCTACACCTATGCTTCATAGGGTTTTTAGCATAAAAGAGTCTTGTACTTTGTCAAGGTTTTATTGAGATGATCATGTGGTTTGTGATGATTTATTTTTAATATCATTAATTATATAATTATAAATTAATATCATTAATCATTAAAATTTCACTTTAATATGATTGAAGTGTAATTTTAATATGATTAATTGTAAAATGCAGAATGAGACCCAGGTTTATGGGTATACAATTATATTCTGACTATTAACTTCTCTTGATCTTAATTGAAAAAAATATGATTATTCTTAATTCAGCCTTCTACTGTGTACAAGTAATGCTTGTGATTATTTTTTGCTTTGACTTTATTAAATAAATTTTTCATATTTAATTATGAGAAGTGTCATTTTGACTGTATAAATAAATAGCACCCCAGTGAGGTCTCAGGAGCTAAAGTGGTGATTAGTAGGAATGTGTTCCCCCATCCTATGGTTGCCCCACCAATATTCCGAGATAAGTTGAGTAGTAGCTGAGTGACAATAGCCAGGGCCAGGACCCCTTACCTTGCCACCCCCCACCTCCAAAATCCCTAGACTTGTCTCCTAGCATGTGTATGTTGGGCCAGCTCAGTGAGATTGAAGGTGGGGAGGAGTCAATACATTGTTGAGCATGAGCTATAGCCCTCAGCTATATTGCCAGCACGATGGGTACTGCACCATGCCTGGGCTTTACTAATGAGCTCATTTCCTTCTTTGGTAAAAATGTAAACTATAAGAGATTAGATTTATGCTGTGGATGTAGGATAGCTCGACTTCATTAAGATACTTGGTAAAATTTCTCATTTTATCCTTGAAGACAAGAAGAGTTGTTAGCTGAGTGACAGGAAAACACTGTAAATGAACAGCTAGCTGGTTAAACAACCACACCAAAAAATATTGATTAATACCATTAAGGGATGTCTCTAGTAGCAGCCCACAGGGTTTTGCCTTAGTCTTGTACTGTACAACACCCCTTTGGTGCCTTGGATGAAGATATAAGGCATACCTATAATGAGGATTATGTAAAGACTTGAGGAATAGCTAACATAAAGGATGAGGGATTCAGAATCCCAAAATAATCTTAACAGGTTGAAACACTGGACAGAATTAACAAGATATAATCTGATAAGAGTAAATATAAAGTTTAGAACTTAGATTCAAAAAGTAAATGGCAAACCTATAAAAAGATAGGCCTCTACTAACAGTAGTTCATAAGGAAAAGAATTAGAAGTTTTAGTTGATATCAAGTTTAATATGATTAATTTAATTTTTCTGCTGATGACACGGTGGTAGCTAATCATAGGAAAGACAGCCTGGCATGGGAGATAGAAAGCGAGCCTTGAAGAAAAGATGGACTGTGATGAAGTCCTGCCTTCACTATGGACTGATTTTGTGACTGTAAGCTATCAGTGCCTCCAGCAACTTTTTAAAACTATAAATTGCAAAATGATTGGTAGAAGGAGATTCCTCACTTGGAATACTGATGGCATCACTCATTCTGATACTATCATAACTCTAGACTAAAACAAAAGAACAAAAAAACTATCGCATATACTCAGTACATTAAAAAAGCATATTCCCCACTATTGTTCAGTATCTGTTAAAAATTACTTTTGCAGGTAGTCTTCAATTGATATTTATGTTTAATTTAAATATCCCAACATATTAAAATTATATTTGCAGCATCTTCAAGACAGTGTCATTCTTTGAAATAAGATGAAAAATAGGCTTTATAGCTTGATTGGACCTTAGAGATCATGTTATTTTTATATTTACTTATGATCACAGAGCTGTAAGGGACCTCAGGCACTATCTAGTCCAACTCCTTCATATTACAGATGAGGAGACTGGGGCCCAGGACATTGAAGTAACTTATCCAAGATCATACTAAGCATTAGAGGCAAAATCTGAATCTAGGTCCTCTGATTCCAGAGGCATTGCTCTTTTCACTACACCATGCTGCCTACTTTATAGATGAAGAAATTAAGATTTGGTTAAGTGACTTGCTCAAGGTCACAAATGTGATGTTAAATCTGTGTTTCAAATCCAGATCCTCTTACCCCAAATCCAGGGCTCATTCCATTATACCACATTGCCTCAGTTTTCTCATCTCTAAAAGGAAGGGGGTGAGGAACAGACATCACTGAGAAAATCCAGGCAATTATTTAAGGTTCACAGGTTTAATAACACCTGATCATATTCATCTCTGACCTTATCATCTGTGATTTTGACCTTTAGTTTCTCCTTAATGCCTGGTTCCGTTGATCTCTCATGTCCCTGACTTTGGCTTAGCAATCTAACTCAAGTCCCCCACGTTCCTATTTTTGGCCTTCAAATTTAACTCAGATCTCCTGAGTTCCTGATACTATATCTTGTTTATGTCCTCACCTTCGATATCTTTTTCCAGTCCCAGCTTGGTAACCTGATCCCAATCCTGGATTTCCCTTTTAGTAGTTTTGTGTTTTAACCCTGGACTAGTCTCTAACTATGATTTACCCAACCGTATAGCGTCTCAGGAAGTAAGAGGCTAAGCTCCTTCCCTTGACAACTGGAGATACCATGTGGTTATCAGCTTTTCCCCTTGACATCTGCCAAGATATAAATCTTTTTGTCAGCCATCAATCATTAGGCAGTAATGAGATATTCGGAGCTGGTCCCAACCTCAGGAGATACTATCATAATATCCCAAGTGTGTATATACATTGTTGTTGTTTTTTCAATTAGTCCTGTCTGACTTTTTGTGACCCTATTTGAGTTTGTTTGTTTATTTGTTTTTTGGCAAAGGTGTTAGAGTAGTTTGCCATTTCCTTCTCTAGCCCATTTTACAGATAAGGAAACTGAAGTAAACAAGGTTAAGTGATTTGCCCAGGGTCATCTAGTAAGTGTCTGAGGCCTAATTTGAACTCCAGTCCTCCTAACTCCAGGACCAGCACTCTGTACGCTGTGTCCCCCCACAGCACCACCCCCATACTTCCTTGCATACTACACAGACATATATATGGTTGGGAAAAGCTGCCAATATTTTGCATTTTGTCATCTTAACTTTCTGATGAACTGTCTCCTATAAACCCAATTGAATTCTCCCCTACTTCTTTCTCAGTGTCTCTCAGTTTTCTCCTCTCAGATAATTTACCCCCTCTATAACAGCTCCAACAGAATACATTTCTTGGAGTTAAAAAAAAATCATGTCTTATGCCTCTCCTTCCTGATCTTCACAATGGGAAATGATACCTTTAGGACAGAATAAATGGAATGTGTCTCTAAGGTCATTTTAACAATAGTATCAGTAAGGGGTCATGCCTAGAGTATTTTTCCATACTCATTCCCCAAAATCACAGAGGAAACAGAAGTAAAAGGAGTATAAGATATCTAAACACTTCCTCATGTCTGACCTAAGGCTTCTGGCAGCAACTAAATGTTTCTAGCTGCCATGGCTCCCATTTCCTGGCTATCAGGACCTCTATGCTGTGCCTTCCCAGGGAAATACCATAGTGTAATCCACTCTTGGAGCATAGAAAGTCAATGCTGAAGTTAGTGCTAGAAATCTAAAGTTTGAGATTCCCAGGCCAGTGCTATCTCTAAGAACTCCATGCCAATCCCTTAAGGAAATTTGCTGGAGCTATTTCCCATTTAAATCTGCTGAGGGTGCTTTAAAAAAAAAGATAAATAGACATCTTCTATCCCCTAATGGAGTATTGATTATTAACATTTATCCTGTCAGCAACTTCTGTGGGTTTGAAAAAAAAATTAAGCAGCTAGCACTTGCATACTGTGTATCCGTCACTAAGTGTAAGAATAGCATATGTTCATCTGTTCACTACTAAGTGTTTAAATCTATACAATGTATGCGAATGATAGAGAAACCCTAAATCCCAAAATAAAAAGTGTTCATGATTTAAAAATAAACATGAAACAAACTTCAGAGAAACATTTTAAAAACAAAATTTGCCAATATTTCTAATTTTCTATTTTGTCTTTATATTGGATTACATTTTATAGACAATACTTTTCTTGGATTTATTCAGCTTCCAAAAAAAAAAAAAGACCTCTAATACTCTGTTGAAACTTGACACACCACTTAGTGAGATCCCATTGTGCCTTTAAGTGCTTGGCTGTCTTAGCTTCTTGGCTATTTCCTTCTCTCTCTTAATTGATTGAAAGTGTGCTCAACAATATTTCTGAAGCCAAGAATGTTTACTGCAGAGTAGGTCACCCTGTGTGGTATTTGGGAAAAGTTTTTTTTTTTAAAACGGCCTGGATTCAGAAACTAAAAATGCCTACCCCCAAACTACAGCAAAAATCCATACCTTCACACTGTAGATGGCAAAGATACCAGTGTAAGGAAGTATGTAAACAGCAGGAATTATCATAAGCAGACATTTAATAAATTTACCATGATTTGGAAACTAAAATCTACAACAGTGCACATTTATTAGGAGAAGAGTAATAGTAACACAGAACTAGATAGCTGTAGAGATTGCTTTAGAAAGTTTGGTGTTTACCTCCACAACAATCCTAGTCTGATGTGGTATAG
This sequence comes from Trichosurus vulpecula, assembly GCF_011100635.1. Classification (NCBI taxonomy): domain Eukaryota; kingdom Metazoa; phylum Chordata; class Mammalia; order Diprotodontia; family Phalangeridae; genus Trichosurus; species Trichosurus vulpecula. The sequence goes on along the minus strand of NC_050575.1, from coordinate 335,993,890 downwards.
AAGTGACTCTGTTCTTGAAGACTTTGCCAGTGAAGCCAATCCTACCAGGTTCTTACAGATCTTACAAAACTAGAAAATCTCCAAGGATGGGCCCAATGATAACATTTCTGTCTTTTGGCCAACCCACCTCCATTCATAGATGTTCATCACTAGACTGCTTACAGGATAACAGAGGCAGCTAGGTGGTGCAGTGGACCTGGAGTCCAGAAGCCCTGAGTTCAAATATGGCCATGGAGACTAGCTCTAGGACTTTAGATAAGTTACTTAACCTCTGTCTCAGTTCCCTCCACTGTAAAACAGGGATTGTAATAGCACTTACTTCCTGTGGTTCTTATGAGAATCAAATAAAATAGTTTTTAAAGTACCTACATAGTAGGTGCTATATAAATCCTAGCTATTATTATGATGATATTTTTGTTTAAGCCCTACAAAAAAAGATCTTTTACTAAACTGTAGAGAGATTGAAATCTGTATCAGTGGAGGGGAGTATTCATACCAACAGAATCACATGTCCTACCTTCATGCTGAGACCGGGGCGGGGGAGGGGGTGTGGTTGGGGAAGTATGCTTTAAATATAACCCTTATTGATATATTCCTTCTAACCTGAAGGATCTGAGTAAATTTGGGATTCTCTGTTTCTCTGATTCATTTGCCTCCCAAGGAATATCATTGTATGGCACTGTCCCAAGGTATAACCATCAGCTCCCCTTATTACCTCTACCCCAGTGGAGATCTATACCGTCTCTGTGGTTCATAGTACCGTCCTCGATGTTACTCCTAGAGGGGAAAGGTTGGTACTCACAACTCTGACTGTGCCATACATTGTTCAGTGCTGTTTAGCTCTCTTCCACAGATGCAGTTGTTCCTTCTCCCAGGAGATGGTGCAATCCTTAAGCAGCTGGTCTAGGAGAAATTATGTTATCATTCATTTACTCCCAAGGTCAGGATAGATCTGAACTATTTTCTCTGCCACAGATGCTCTCCAGCATTTTCTCCTTCTTAGGAAATGATGCCAGCTCTTCAGTAGCCAAACTAAGAGAAAGACTAATAGTGTCAGGGCTTTTGAAGCCTAGGGTTAAGAATGATGTCAAGCTATTGACTCTTCCTTCTAACACCTAGTCCCATAGTTCCTTTCCATTATAAACAAAGAATCTCTTGTGATACTATGGGAACAACCTTTTACTTGTCCTGATCACATAAGTTTCACTTTTATATCCTAGGTGAATAAGGATGAATTTTCCCAAGTGCTCTCCTCTCTCCCACTTCTCAGACAAGACCATTTCCCACTTGCTTAGAACTTCCCATTAAGACCTGAAGTGTTCTTACTCATCTTGCCTGTTTCTCTATGCCCTAACTTACCTGAGAGCTGTATAAATTGCTGCTTTTGAAAAATTCTAGAAAACAGTAAGTACAAGAAGGGGCAAAGCTTCCAATACAGGCATTTATTACACAAAGCCGTGATATAGGGCAGAAGTGATCTCCCTAGATAACTAAGAATTCAATAAACAAATAATTCTTTAAAAAAGGTAGAATAAGGGGCAGCTAGGTGGGGCAGTGAGTAGAGCACCCACCCTGGAGTCAGGAGGACCTGAGTTCAAATGTGGCCTCAGATACTTGACACTTACTAGCTGTGTGACCATGGGCAAGTCACTTAACCCCAATTGCCCTGCCTTCCTCCCTCCAAAAAAAATGTAAAGGAAACAATGAAACAGATGTTATTTTGGACCTAATTTAGACACATGAATAGGCACTAAAGTATCAGTGATGGGAAATTTGGGGGAAAGTGATCACTTCATCTTGGAATTTGTAAGAAAGAGAAAATCTGGGCATAGTCTGACATGCACCCTCGATTTCAGAGCTAAATTGAAAGGGTTCAGATAAAGGACGGATAGTATCATTTGCTCTAAAATTTTACAGGCGAAATCAATCAACAGCATTTATTACAGGATAATAGAGGCAGCTAGGTGGTGCAGTGGACCTAGAGTCCAGAAGCCCTGAGTTCAAATATGGCCATGGAGACTAGCTCTAGGACTTTAGATAAGTTACTTAACCTCTGTGCTAGGCACAGCCCAAGAGAATGGGAAGACCTCAAAAATGAAATTTGTGAAGATAAAATCATATGTAATTCTGATTAGGAAGAAAAGGTCAAAATCATCTAAAGAGGGCTCAGGTGTATAAACAAGGAATTCATCAATGAAATTAGATTAAAGAAATATTTATAGAAGATGGAAGAAGGACTGGTAATAAATCTAAAAGTATGGCAGGGTCCCCTAAGATCTCTAAGAAAAATGTCAAGATCATGAAAGGTTCAAAATGAGTTCATCCTTGCTTAGGACAAGAAAAGAGTTTTTAAAACTATATTGGGAGCAAAAGAAGGAATAAGACCACTGCTCAAGATGGACAAAGAGAAGGAAAAATAATACTTATAATTTCATTCTGATTTCTCTGCCAAGATGAATTTTTAGAATACCGATTTACAGAACAATAAAAACTATTAGCATTCAGTTTAAATCCAGTATAAGTGAGGATAACATAAGGGAGCACCTAATTACCCTCAGCCAGTTCAAGGCATGAGATGAACTATATTCCAGGGTATTTAAAGAACTGGCATTTGTGATTCATCATCAGCTATCAATGATCTTTGAAAGACTGGAGAACAGGAAAAGTTGTATGGAGCTGGAGAAGGGTAAATGTTTATGGGGTGGTTTTTGAGTATTTAGAAAGGGAAATGTGATCAGAGAGCCGTCAGTGCCTTCATCGAGGCCAGGTCATGATGCTTCCTTTCTTGGTAGAGTTAGGAGGCTGGGGAATGATATAGTTTTAGCACACCTATTTCGACAGAGAATTGGACATATTCTTTAATGCCGTCCTTGTCGAAGGAAGGAAATAAGCACCATGTACATTACAAACAACCTTGGGAGGTAGGTACTATTGTTATTCCCATTTTTGCAGCTGAGGAAACTGAGGCAGATAGAAGTCAAATGACTTGGCCAGGATCACACAATTAGTAATTATCTGAGGGCAGATGTGTGTGTGTGTGTGTGTGTGTGTACTTGCCTTTGGCAAAGCCAAGATTCTAAGCCAGGTTTTCTGATTCCAAAGCCCCCTTTCCACTGTGCCATGCTGCTCTTTGGTCTTGAGACTAAGCAGTTTGGAATTTACCTAACTGTACTGTATGTAAATATAAATATAAATACATATAAATATATGGTTTGTATAACACCTCTCTGGGCCCCACTTTCCTCATGTGACTAGTTAGTCTCCAATGCCACTTTAGACTACTGGATCGGTAGTCATCGATGGGTCATTGTCAACTTGGATGAAGTCTTTTAGTTTAGTGTGCTAGAGATCTGTCCTTGGTCCTGTGCCATTCAACTTTTTTTATTGTTTTTGTTTTTATTTTTTTTGCATCTTAATTATTTTTAGAAAGAATTTTAAGTCCAAATTCTCTCCCTCCCTCTCACCCTTTTTCCATCCATTGGAAGGCAAGCATATTATATCATTTCTGCATGTGAATTCATGCAAAACATATTTCCATATTAGGCATAGCTGTTCAGCCTTTTTGATCAATGACTCGGATAAAGAAATTAGGTAACATTTGTTCAGATAATATAAAGCTAGGAGATATTTTTAACTTTAGATGACAGAAGCAGCATCCAAAATTAACTTGGCAAGTTAGAGGGACAGTGTGATATGGCAAACAAGAGAGCCAGTATAATCTAGGCTGTGTTAAAAGAGGTGTCATGTATAGAATAAAGAATAATCAAGTGCTAATCCTTATGTCTGCTGGCCTGGTCGGACTATTTCTGGTATAGTGAATGAAGTCCAGGGTCTGTTCTCAGAAAATTATTGTTGTTATTGTTTAGTAGTTTTTGTACTATTCTCTCCACAACCCCATCTGGGATTTTCTTGGCAAGGATACTGGAGTGGTTTGCCATTTCCTTCTTCAGTTCATTTTACAGATGAGGAAACTGAGCTAAACAGTGTTAACTGTTTAGTGTAACTTAGCCAGAGTTACACAGTTAGTATGTGTCTCAGACTGCATTTAAATGCAGGTCTTCCTGACTCCAGATCTGGCGCTCTATCCACTACACCATGTAGCTACCCTTGACTTAGGAAGACCTGAGTTCAAATCTGGCCTCAAATACTTACTATGTGACCCTGGGCAAGTCATTTAACCTATGCCTCAGTTTTCTCATCTTAAAGTGGAGATAATAATAGCGCTTACCTTGTAAGGTTGTTGTAAAGCTAAATGAGACACTTGAAAACCACAATGCCTGGCACATAGTAAGTGCTATACAAATGTTAGCTATTATTAACTATTTTGTAGTTGCAGATGATACATTTTACAAAGAACAATGACCAGGATGGTGGTGGGGTCTGGAGATAAGACCATAGGAGATTAATTTAAGGAACTGGATAGGTTTAGCCTGAAGAAGACAGAGTAGATATAGTGGCTATCTTTAAGTATTTATAACCGTCACATGAAAGAGAGATTCACATTTCTCTGCTTGGCCTCAGAGGGCAGAAAGCGAAGGAATAGATGAAGATTATAGAGAGGCAAATTTCAGCTCAATGCAAAGAAATATTTCCTGACAATTATAGCTATTCTAAAATGCAATGGGATGTTTTAGGAGATAGTATGGGGTTTCTTTGAAGCATACTTTTTTTACTTTATTTTTCTTGGGTTTTTTGTCTTATGGATATGTTTTGCATGACTACACATGTATAACCTATATCGAATTGCTTGCCTTGTCAATGAAGGTGGTGGAGAGGGAGGGAGAGAGAGAATTTGGAACTCAAAGTTTTAAAAATGAATATTAAAAAGTGTTTTTATACATAACTGGGAAAACAAAATGCTAAATATAAAAAAGATAAAGTTATTTTAAAATGTCTGAGGCTAGATTTGAACTCAGCTCATAGCATTTTCAACTCCAACACTTTATTTACCACATCACCCTCCTAACTCTAGCACATAGTAGGCACTTAATAAATGTTAATTGATTGGTGGGAATTGAGTCCAGATCCTCAGCCTCTAGAAGCTAGATTTCATTCCACTGGGCTATGATGGCTTCCACTTGCATCAGCACTTGATTGCTGTGCTAAAATTTCTATATTCTTTGCAGCACCCTCTTGTGAGCCTCATTTGATTTTAGGATGAAGTATTGAATTGCATCAAATACTGCATGTCCTGCCTACCAATTCAGACTCCACCATCAAAATCATTATTCTTAGGGCTATGTTACACACACACACACACGCATAAAAATATATGCATACATGATTGTGTGTAAACATATGCAGATATACGTACACATGCGTGTTATTTGTGTATATGTGTATACACATACATGCACACATATAATTTACATTGAATATAGGAAGTAGGTAGTTTTAGAGAAGTATTAAATTTGAATTTCTTATTATTTTTTAAATTATAAACTTATTTTTTATTTTTAGTTTACAACACTCAGTTCCACAAGTTTTTGGGTTCCAAACTTTCTCTCCCTCCCTCTCCTCTCCCCACCCCCCCCCAAAAGGGCATGTAATCCAATGTATGTTCTACATATACCTTCACATTGAACTTATTTACATAATAGTCCAGTTGTAAAGAATTATAACCAATGGAATGAATCATGAGAAAGAAGAAAAGAAACCAACAAAGAAGGAAAAAAAAGAGAGCAAAAAGTTTGCCTCAATCTGCATTCAGACTCCATAATTCTTTCTCTGGATGTGCACAGCTTTTTCCATCATGAGTCTTTTGGATCTATCTTTGAACCTTGCGTTGATGAGAGGAGCCAAGTCTATCAAAGTTAGTCCTTACAGATACCATGTGTCTGTAATCATGTGTAATGATCTCCTGGTTCTGCTCCCCTCACTCAGCATCAGTTCATTTAAGTCTTTCCAGGTTATAATGAAGTCTGTCTGCTTCTCATTTCTGATAGCACAATAGTATTCCATTATATTCATATACCACAATTTGTTTAGCCATTCCCCGATTGATGGGCATCCCCTTGATTTCCAATTCTTTGCCACCACAAAAAGAGCTGCTATAAATATTTTTGTTCTTATGGGTCCGTTTCCCACTTGTATGATCTCTTTGTGATATAGCCCTAAAAGTGGTATTGCTGGGTCAAAGGGTATGCATATTTTATAGCCCTTTGGGCATAGTTCCAAATTGCTCTCCAGAATGACTGGATCAGTTCACAACTCCACCAACAATATAACAGTGTTCCAATTTTCCCACATCCTCTCTAGCATTTATCATTTTCCTGTTTTGTCATGTTAGCCAAAGATTTTATGCTTCTCTTGAATCTATTGTGTTTTACACCTCACTAAACCTCTTCAAGGTAATGCTAGATAATCACTTATTGAGGGTACTATAGAAATGATTCCTGTTCAGAGCCGGATTGATCTAAAGCTCTTCTGACCTTTCTTCTAATGCTGAGATTCTCTGAATTCAACTTATTGGTATAATTCAGTTTAGAAATAGCACAAAGGCTGATGTTTTTTTCTTATTTAATGTGAATGGATTACAGTAGCAAAGATAACAGTGAATTATAATCAGTATGGAAGGTTCCTTGTTTATTTTAAACTTTTTTATTTTAAGTCAAAAACAAATCTCAACTGTTCTGTAGATTAAATATGTCATCATCTCACATTTTTGGTTATAGATAGTCATTTCTTAAAATTATTTTTATTTTGTTAAATATTTCCCAATTAACATGTAAAAAAATTTAACAATCATTTTTTAAACCTTTCAAATTCTTTCCTTCCCTCTGGCCCCTCTCCCATTCTTGAGAAGGAAGTTCTTTGATTTTGAAACACATGTCCATATTAGCCATGTTACAAAAAGAAATCATGAACAAATAAAATAATAAAAATAAAGAAAGTTTTAAAAGTATGCTTTGATCTTCATTCAGAGTTCATCAATTCTTTCTCTGGAGGTGGATAGCATTTTTCGTGGGTTCTTTGGAACCATCTTGGATCATTTTCTTGAACAAAGTAGCTACGTCTTTTGTAGTTGGCCATATTTACAATATTCCTGTTACTTTGTACAATGCTCTCCTGATTCTGCTCTCTTCACCTTGCATAAGATCATGTAAGTCTTACCAGGTTTTTTCTGAAACCATCCTGCTCATCATTTCTTATAGAACAATAATATTCTATCACAATCATATGCCACAATTTGTCCAGCCATTCTCCAATTGAAGGGCATCCCCTCAATTTCTAATTCTTTGCCACCACAAAAAGAGCTTCTGTAGATATTTTTGTACATTTAGATCCTTTTCCTTTTGTTTGATCCCTGTGGGATAGAGACCTATTAATAGTATTTCTGGGTCAAAAAGTAGACACAGTTTGATTTTACCTGAGATAATTTTCCTCATTCTTCCTCTCCCTTCCCCCCTTCTCCCATGACATCCCTCTCTCACCTATTGTTTTTTGTTACATCATCCCAACATAATTGACTCACTCCCATGCCCTCTTTCTATATAGAATCCTTCTAACTACCTTAATAAGGATAAAGGTCGTAGATGATATATGTATCATCTTACCATGTAGAAGGGTAAACAGTTTATCCCTATTGAGTCCCTTGTAATTTCTCTTTCATATTTACCTTTTTATGCTTCTCTTGAATCTTGTATTTGAAAGTCAGATTTTCTCTTCAACTGATCTTTTTATCAGGAATGCTTGAAAGTCCTCCATTTCATTAAATATTTATTTTTCCCCTTAAAGGATTATGCTGTTTTTCTGGGTAGGTTATTTTTTATTGTAATCCCAGATCTTTTGCCTTGTAATATCATATTCCAAGCCCTATGATCCTTTACTGTGGTAGCTACTAAATCTTGTGTGATCCTGACTCTGGCTCAGTGGCATTTGAATGGTTTCTTTCTTTCTGCTTGAAGTATTTACTCTTTGACCTGAGAGCTCTGGAATTTGGTTGTAATGTTCCTGGGAGTTTTCATTTGGGGATCTCTTTCAGGACGTGATGAGTGGATTTTTTCAATTTATCTTTTACCTTCTGGTTCTAGGATATTGGGGCAGTTTTCCTTGATAATTTCTCGAAATATGTTATCTAGGCTCTTTCTTTGATAATGGCTTTCAGGTAGTCCAGTAATTCTTAAATTATCTCTCCTTGATCTATTTTCCAGGTCAGCTGTTTTTCTGATGAGAAATTTCTCATTTTATTTATTTTTTCAGTCTTTTGACTTTCTTTTATTGTTTATTCATGTCTCATAGAGTCATTTGCTTCTACTTGCCCAATTCTAGTTTTTAAGGAATCATTTTCTTCAGTGAGCTTTTGTACTTTTTTTCCATTTGGTCAATTCTGTTTTTAAGGTGTTATTTTCTTCAGTATTTTTAATGCCTCTTTTACCAAACTATTAATTGTCTTTTAATATTTTTCCCTTTGCTTACATTTCTCTGCCTGATTTTTCCCCTGCTACTCTTATTTGATTTTGAAAATTATTTTTTAGCTTTTTCAGGAAATCTTGGGTTTCTGTTCTATTCACATTTTTCTTCAAGGCTCTGCTTGTAGTTTTTTGTCTCCTTCTGAGTTTGTCCCTTGATATTCTCTGTCACCATAGTAGCTTTTCATGGTCAGATTTTTTTTTTTGTTCTTTGCTCATTTGTCCACCCTCTTTGTTGAATTGTAACTTTTTGTTAATGTTAGACTCTATTCTAAGAGAAGGGGGTAGAGGCGCTCTGTCTCAAGTTTCAGGTTTTTTGTGCTGCTGTTTTCAGACCTAGTTCTGGAGGTTGGAAGTGTTAAAGTGTTTCCAAGGTGGTGTGATCTGTGGAAAGGCGTAGTCATTGTTCTCTTGGTCTTCACTCTGGTTTTTATCCAGGAAGGGCTCCTGATCCCTTGGGATTACAATCAATACTGCTTCTACAGGACCCTCTTCCCTTGAGACCAGAAACAATACTGTTCTTCAGGGAGCCTTATCTCTTGGAGTCAGAAGGGGTACTCCCTTTGACTGCAAGTACTCCTTTCCATCCTTGAGCTGTGACCCAGAAGTGGGTATAGACAGTGGAGTTACCAAACAGTATCTGGTCCTACATCCAGTGCTAGCACAGGGATACCCTTTAATCTCTTTCTGACTAGTTTCTAGCTCCCTTTCCACCCTGGCTTGGAAGCTCCCAAAGCTGCTGCTGCCTCCACCATGTAGCCCTACCACGACTGTTTCATCCATGTGGACTCCAGGCCAACCTTCTCTTTCATGTCACAGATCTCTCTTTCCAACCTTGATTGTCGTCTTGGGCTGGGAGAATGTCTTACTTTGACCTTTTGATGGTTCTGTCACTCCAGAAATTGATTTGCGGCATTATTTTAAAATTGTTTGGAGGGAAATGTTGAGAGAATTTGGCTGAGTGTTTCTCTGCTACATCATCTTGACTTTACCTCCAGAAGACCTGAAACTATTTTCTCAATCCCAGAATGGACTTTCTCAGAGCTGGCCCTCTACAGGAAAATAATTTGTTTTATAAAAATTAGTTGTCTCAGGACACATCTATTCCATTAACAGAGGCAAACTTGTACTTTCCATCTTTTGTAGCTACTGAAAACACATTTTAAATATCACTGAATAATAAAGCAAAGTATAATTTTCTTTCCTTTTGTTCCCAGTTGATGTTAAAACACACTTTGAAAGTAGCCAGATCCTATTCTGGAAGGGGCATCTCTAAAAGGGTGATTTGCCTCCAGAGACACTAAATTTCTTGGCCACACTGATGAGGCTGACAACTTGGGCAATTATAGTAGTGTGTTACTAAGCCAGATGGTTTGAACAGTTTTATATGTCAGGCCTAGAAAAGCCTTCTCAAGGGATTAGATACATATAAAAATAAAGGCTTCCTCAACCTTGAATAGTTTTTAAAACAACATAAACTAATAGGCGCATGCTCTGCACAGTAGCTACTTGATCAGTGTTTGATCAGTGAATGGATAGCATTTCCCCTGTACCTTTTCAGCTTTTTAAGATTCCACTCAATACCGCTCCCAACCTTAACTATGTAATTTGTCCCTTGATTGCATTTGGCCATTTCTGTTGCTCTCTTAACCCTTACTAGTTATTTCTGACAAACTCATGCCTTCTACAGGAAAAGAGTTAGGATTAGAGTTGTAATAGCCCCCTTCCTCTCTTTGGGTTGAAAAGCAAGATGAAGGTGAACAAAGTTGTTAACCATATGGCTATTCCCTTGAATAATTGTGTCTGGACCATCCAACATGCTGTAAGGCTATGTCAGGAATTCCTAATTCAGAAGCAAAAGCTAACTCGTGGACTTGGCTTGGTTGCAATATAATGTAAGGGTCCCTATCCAAAAATAACTAAAAAAGGAAAGAAAAAACCTTTCAAGGGAAACTATTATATAGTGGTTTCATCCTGGAGTACTAGTACAGTGTAGCTTATTTCCAACATATATATTTTTGTTTTGTTCTCTTAGCTAAAACATCTCTGCTTCCATCCTTTCTACTCTGATATAATTGTCAGGAGTAAGAACACCTACCTCAGCTAGACACTTTCAGGCAGTCTCTTAGCCAGCAGAGTCTGAGCCTGGAGTTTGTCAGAGACTCTTTTGCCAAGCTTGCCATTATAATCTGACAAGCTTGGGTCATGTTACCACTCCACTCCTGATACCCACAGATAAAGACTAGTGGACTCTTTGCAAAGATCTCCGCTCTCCCCAAGACATATAGGCAGGATTAAGTCTGTGAGATTGGAATCTCACAAAAACGTAGAGAAAAACCACAAAAACGTACACAAGTTTACATGAGAGGGGAATTAAGAAATAGCCACCTGAACTCACCTAAGCATTATCTTGTTGAACCTGCTGTCTTTGACATGCACCTCCGATGATGCTGCATTTTGCCCTGACTCTCCTAGAAGAATATGACTAGTCTTAGATCACCAGCAAAGCAATGATGAAGCTTTTGTTTTGTTAATGCTACTTCCAGTCATTGCTATGAGGCCATGATTTAAGGTAGTTATTCCCAAAATACTGGCTTTGCCCTCCTCCTATGCTGTTATAATTGCTTTCTACATTGACAGGCAGGCCTCTTTACTGTCATGGGGACATAGCTATCTCTATTTCTATATGGCCTTGTTCCCCAAATTGCTGATACTGTCACCAAAGGGATTTTTATACCTCTGTTAGTGATAGAAAATGTACAATAAAAACAGTTTAAATTTGAATAGTATTTCATCTCCAAGAGGTAATAATTTCTTCTCTCTTCTCTCTCTTTTTCTTGTCATCCTTCCTTTCTTCCCTTTTTGCCTCTCTTCTCTCCTCCTCTTATTTTTCCACTTTCCACTAGATAAAACCACAAACTGCTAATGTCGTTGTATTTGTCTAGCATATTTTCCGCTAATATTTCTGTTAATCAAACAACAGCAGCAAATATTTATGAAGTATCTAATATGTGCCAGACCCTGTGCTAGATCCTTGAGATGCAAAAATAGAAAATGAAACAAACCCTGCTTTTCAGAAGGCTATATCCTACTAAGGGGAAAAAATGTGAGATATAAATTTAAAATATATATGCAAAATAAACATGAAATAATTTGGAGGCATGTGGGAGAGAACCCTAACAACCAGGGAAACCATAACAGCTATGTGAGGTGAGATTAGTTGCATCTTGAGAGGATCAAGAGATTTCAAAAGACAGTGGTAAAGAGGAAGAACATTACAGGAATGGAGAAAAATCTGTGCAAAGTTATAGAGGTGGGAGATAGATTGTCAAATATGGGGAACAAGAAGTAGACAGTTTTGTCTGGAATGTAGAATGTGTGAAGAGGACTGATTTGAAATTAATCTGGAAAGATGGGTTGGAGCCAGACTGTAAAGGGCTTTAAATGCCAAAAAAGGAATTTGTATTTTAACATTTGGCCTGAACTTTGAAGGAAACTAGAGATCCTGAATGGCAGAGGGGAGAAAGGAGTACATTATAGGGATTAGGGACAGCTTGAAAAAAAAACAGAAAGAAAGAATAGCAAAGAGGCCAGTTTGCCTGGACCCATAAGTGCCTGCATGAAGCAGGGGAATGTGTAATAAGGATGGAAAGGTAGGTTATAGCCAGGTCATGAATGGCCTTAAATGTCAAACAGAGACATTTGTATTTGGACTTGGAGGTAAGAGAGAGCCACTAGAGGTTACTGAGTAAAGAAGTGACATGATCACTCCTGTTTCAGAAAAAGAAGCTGAATCCTAGAATCAGCTTGGTTTACAGTATAGTGGAAGGCTCCCTATCCAAAAATAACTGAGAAACAAAAGAAACAGCTCTTCAAGTAAAGCTGTTATATAGAGATTTTGCCCAAAACCTGTGCATTAGGAAATTCACTTTGGCAACAGTATTCACTCTATTTTTTCTGGGTTCCATTCCTGACTCCCAATTTCTTTCTCCACCATGACCTAGCATCCTTCTCACCCTGGAAGATCACTCTTCCCCTTCAGCTCCTTTTTCTCTTGGAAACTCCATTTTAAGGAAAGTTCCCAAGCCAGCCATATTCACCCCTTCATAACTCTCTGACTTCCACTTCTCCCTCTCCGGACTTCTTTCTCTACCATGTTGCCTACATGGGTACCTTATCTCCCTCCCTGCTCTTCAGCTTCCTTTTATGTGTCATCTTTCTCTGTCAGAATGAAAGCCCCTTGAGGGCAGGGAAAGTAATTCTTTTTACTTGTCTAATATAGTGCTCAAACCTTAAAAAATACAGTGCTTGGTGCATAGTTAGCACTTAATACATGCTTTTTGACTTGACTTGACTTGGAGTATGGATTGTAGATGGGGAAAAGAATTATGAGGCTATTATAGTAGTCCAGCAAAGAGGTGATAAGGGTCTGAATTAATATGGTAGCCATTTGAATACAGAGAAAAGGATGGCTTTGAGAGATGTTGTGAAGGTAAAAACCACAAGTCTTGGCAACTGAATGGATAGGTAGCTGTTAAAAAGAATGAGGAATCAAGGATGACTCCTCATATGAATGTGTGTAATGGAAGGATGGTTTTGCCCTCAACAGAAATAGGAAGGTTAAGAAGGAGGAGGCACAATTAAAGGAAAAGATAATGAGTTCTTCTTCAAATATGTTGAATTTGAGTTGCATATATAGAACATCTGGGTGGAATTATCCAAATGGAATGTGGTGATGTGAGATAGGAGCTCTTTATCAATAGTAAGTATAGTAGTTTGAGTGAAAAGCACTAGTGAATGAAGAAGAAGTTTTTAAGTACTTACCATGTGCCCAGCATGGTGCTAAGTGATAAAGACACAAACACAAGCAAGAGAGTTCCTGTTGTTTGTGAAGAGAAGACAAAATATGAAGGGGAGTTAGAGTTAGAAAGCATGGAGTAGAGGCATGATGAGGGTTTGGAAATGACTAGGAAGTGGCATGGTGGCCTGGTTCTGGGTAAGATAATTGAAAGCTCACTTATGAGCCCAAGGGTCCCAGGAGCAGGAGTCTATCCTCTGGTGGGGAAAGAGGAGGGCTAGAATGCAAAGTACTTGGTTTGGAAATGGCCAAAGTTTAGAGTCACCCAACTTAAATGGAGTGATTGCCTGCATTTGCCAGCAACAGTACTTACCATTTCAAGGTTCAAAGGACAGAAGCTTTCACAGAATCACTGAATATCAGAGTTGAAGAGAACTAAGAAGCCGTCTAGCTCAACCCATACCTAAACAACACTATGCAACATATCCCAAGGTGTTCATTCAGGGATTTGTTTGAAGACCTCCAATAAAGGGGATCTCAGACATCATCTGTTGGATGTCCTTTAGGCATCTCAAACTCAATCTGTCCAAAACAGAATGCATTACCTTCTCTCCTCAAACAAGCACCACCCTAGTTTAGGCCTTCATCACCTTTTTATTGGGTTATTACAGTAGTCTTTTAAGTGGTCTCCCTACCTCTCTCCAATCCATCCTCCACACAGCTACCAAAGGGATTTTCCAAAAACACAGGTCTGACCTTGTTACTGCACTGCCCAATAATCTTCAGTGATTCCTTAGTACCAAGGTACAACCCAAATTCCTCCGACGTTAAAGCCCTTACAACCTGGCTCTAAACTTTCTAGCCTTTCACAAATTGTGTGTTTCAGCCACACTCACCTTATTGTTCCACACACACTACAGTGCCTTCCCTCCTTACCTCTACCTCGTAGAATCCCTGGTTTCCTGCCAAATTTGGCCAAAACACCCCCTTCAACCTAAGGCTTTTCTTGATCCCTCCAGTTGTTCCTCCCCTCCTAATTACTTCTTATTTATTTTGTCCATATTTCCAGGTATATGTCACAGAATTACAGAATTTTAGAGTTGGAAGGAACCTCAACAGTCATCTAGTAAAACCCTTATACCAAAAGAATCCCATTATAACATACCCAAGAAAGGGTCATCTAGCCTCTGCTTAAAGGCCTTCAAGGAGGGGGAGGCACCCTGTTCCATTTTTGGACATCTCTGATTGTTAGGATATTTTTTCCTGACATCAAGCCTGAATTTGCCTCTGCATGGTCTATGCTTTGTTCTTATTTGTGCCCTCTGGGGCAAAAGAGAGCAAGTATCTATCTCCTCCTCCACATTGCAGCCCTTCAGATACTTGAAGATAGTTATGATCCTTACCACTGCACCTGGAGTTTTCTCTTCTGGATCAACATCCTCATTTCCTTCAACTGAACCTCATATGACATGGACTCAAGGTCCTCCTTTGAACCCTCTTCATCTTATCCATGCCTTTCTTTCTCCCAACATCTGCAGTCTGAACAGGACAGAGTATGGTGGTGCTTTCACCTCCTCCTTCCTGCGAACTGTACCTTTCTTAATGTAGCCTACCAGAGAGCATTAGCTGTTTGACCGCCACATCATACAATGGACCCATCTTAAGCTTTAAGCGACTCAGCTTTTTCAGAACAAACACTGAATAACCAATCTTCCCCCATTCCTATACTGGTGAAGTTGACTGTTTGTAGTTATATAAATACATATTGTTGCCCCAATAAAATGTAAGCTACTCAAGGGCAGGGACTTTTCATTTTGTCTTTGTATAGCACAGTTCCTAACATATAGTAGGTATTTAATGAATGCTTATTGATGCACTGATACAAAATCTTTATGAGAATGGACTATGCAAATGAAAACTATATCTTCAAGGAAATAGCTTTACTATGTAATTTTCTATGACAGTTACATCTTTGTAGTATAACAACTGATTGAGATTTCTATAAAATAGAAAACACCTCTGCATTTTTTTCATTAATTTTTGACTTGGTGGAACAAAGTTCAGCCTTGAAAATTCTCCTCAGCTCAGGTTCATTTCACACATACATTAAAATTACAAAAATCTATGGCATGACTATGAAGGTAATGTTATTCTGCAGGCCAAGCCTCAAGTTCCATTCTTCAAGCAAGGTGTAAAACATGGAGTGTTGCTCACTGAAGGTGTTGGCAGGCAGTTTCATGGATGAAAGCCTGCAAAAAAAATGCAAACAAAAGAATTTCTAACTCATTCCAAGATTCTCCTAATACTCCTATTTGTAGATGATAATTTGTTAATTGCATAGAGTGCTATAATGCTATGAAACTTTTTCAGTGAAGTATGTGCAATGCATAAGAGATTGAACTAGCCACCCAAACTAAAATGGCAAAGTGGATTTTAAAAATTATTACTGCCAAAATGAAAATTACAGCTGGATAGGAACCCAGTCAGTTAGTGTAAGAATATGCACATTTTAAATAGGAATGTAGACAATGAAGAAGAAGGGGTCAGGCAAAATCCCATTTGGGAAACTATGCAGTTCTTTTATTGTTATTTATTCATGTGTGACTCTTTGTAACCCCATTACATTACCCTGTCCATGGGGTTTTCTTGCCAAAGATACTATAGTGGTTTGCCATTTCCTTCTTCAGCAAATTAAGGCAAACAGAGGTTAAGTGACTTGTCCAAGGTCACACAGCTAGTAGATGTCTGAGACCAGATTTGAACTCCGGTTTTCCTGAGTCCAGGCCCAGTGCTCTATCTGCTGAGCCACCCAGCTACCTCCTGTGTAGTTCTTCAAATGATCCCATACTTGCATTACTGCATCTCGGTAATGTAAATATTATCAAGTGATACTATATGTCTATGAGTCATGGAACATGATCATGAAAGAACCCAAAATGTAAATATTCCAAACAGCAACAGAAAAATGAATGTTGGGCATATTACCAATAATGAGTCACATGTGAGAAGAGTAGCTAGGTACCTAGATATAGATCTATATATAGATATTTGCTTATTTATATATAAGATTTTGGGGACATGTATTTGGTATATATAGATATCTCTATACCTGTGTATCTATCTATAAGAACACATGTATATGTGCATATATTTGTATTTTTCTATAAATGTTTAGATATCTATATAGAAAACTTCTGGGACAACTTGCCTATATGTACATATATTCACGTACACATGTACGCACACATATTTCTCATATACAAGTTATTGTTGATAATGTGCCCACCATTCATTTTTTCTTTGCCATTTGGGTTATTTGCATTTTTGCTTTCGAGATGATGTTCCATGATTCATAGCCATACAGCATCACTATATAAGTATATTTGTGTCACAGAGAGGTAGTAATGCAAGTATTATTGTTGTTGTTGAGTCAGTTCAATCCTGTCTGACTCTTCATGACCCCACCTGGGGTTTTCTTGGCAAATGTACTGAAGTGGTTTGACATTTCTTTCTCTAGCTCATTTTACAGATGAGGAAACTGAGGCAAATAGGATTAAGTGACTTGCCCAGAGTTACACAGCTTGTGTCTGAGGCTAGATTTGAACTCAGGGAGATGAGTCTTCCTGACTTCAGGCCCAGCACCCTATCCACTGTGTCATCTAGCTGCCTAAAAGCTTAGCATAGTACCTGGCACATTTTTGTTGTTGAGCCATTTCAGTCATGTCTGACTCTTTGTGACCCATTTGTGGTTTTCTTGGCAAACATACTGAAATGGTTTTCCATTTCCTTCTCCAGCTCATTTTACAGATGAGGAAACAAGGCAAACAGGGTTAAGTGACTTGCCCAGGGTCACATAGCCAGTAAGTGTCTGAGGTCAGATTTCAACTCAGGTCTTCCTAACTCCAGGCCCAACACTCTATCCACTGTGCCACTTAACTACCCCTAATGCAAGTATGGGATCATTTAAAACACTGCTCAGCTTTCCAAATGAGATCTGACCTGATCTGTATCTGCATATCCATATCTGCATCTCTATCAATCTAACATTGTGAACTATGTTCTTTTCTTGCAAAGTGGGAATTGATTTTAATACACTTGATGCACAAAAGGGGAAGCGGGGGAGACCATGCATGCTTATATTTTCCCAGGTTTCCCATGTAGGTGTTAAGAGCTAGAAAATTAGTAAATCCTTCAAAGTATTTTTGACCACTATGGGTCATGAAAGTCTCTGACACAAAGATTACACATGACATATCTATATCTACATGTCATATAGATAGATAGATGAGTAGATGTACAGGGTATATCAAAAGTCTTGGTACAGTTTTAAGCTATTAAAGACTTTTGGGACAGCCTGTATATCTACATACATACATATTTCTCACATGTGATACATATTATACGTATATATGTTTATATGTGTGTATATATATATATATATAAATTATACACATGTATATATTTAGGACTAAAAAGGGGTGGACTAATGTACCAAGAATAAAAGGTAACAAATGGACAGCCTAATTGGAACATGATGATCCCTGAGATATTCAAAGAATGAGAAAAATCTCTTTAGTGTACTGGGTGGGTACTTTAAGGAGGATTTATGTAAAGACATAGAAAAGAACCAGACAGCAAGAGAAGGGGTGGAAAGATTGTGGCTGTAACTTTGGTGGGAGTCCCCATTCCAATAAAATCACAAGTTTACCAAAGTAAAAAGCTGGGTGGACAAGACAGGACAAAGTAAAAGACTGTTGCTATAAGAGGTCATAATGAGGATGAAAAGCAGGCTTCATAGGAGTAAGAGAGAGAAGGGAGAAGCTAGACATCTGAGCCAGAAGTGACCTGTTTCTCCACTGTACATCTGTGACATTTTTTATCCCGCACATGGCACTTAATCACATTCTACCTTGTAGTATTGTACACTTGTCATAGACCCAAATCTTGATAAGGAGACAAGAGAAACCAGAAAGGGATCGAAGGACTGCAAGAACATGGGAAAACAGTCATTATAAGGTCAAGAACAAGTGGATGTAATGAGGTTCTAGTCAGAGAGGGTAATTTCAGAGTTTCGCATCTTAAATAATATTAACAATAATAATTGGCATGTATAGATTGCTTTAAAGTTTACAAAGCAGCTTTGGGTGATGAATGAATCTAAGGGGTGACTCTGACCTCACTGCAACACTTCATCATGGATAGCACAACCTTTGGAGTGCCATCTTTTTCTGTTTTTGAAATTCCTTTGTAGCCAACAAATGTATTGCCAAAATTTGATTCAATCAGGGTATTTTCCCTCGATACAGGAAACCAGGATTTGTAGCAAGTCTTTCTTGACAGTCCATGGAAAGCCCAGAATTTTAGAAGTTTGGTCAAAGAACCTAGAAAATACACTTAGAAACTATATTAAATATTACAAATTAAACTACTGACCTTAAAAAAGTGAACTCATTTTGGCTGAAACCCAGATTTTTAATTATCACTTCCCTCTACCAATATTGCAAAAGCTTCATTTTCAATTAAATGTGTTAAATGGAAAATCTGAGTTGCCAAGGTATTGGGTTATGTTATGATAGCAAAAGCATGCTTGAGGTGAAGAAAAAGACTCCCAAATCTAATTATTTCTAGAATAATTACATAGCAATAAATCACCTACTATTAATATTTCCATTGATAAAATATGAAAACCCTTTAGACAGAACCATTTAAGTATTATACCTTGGTAACTCTCCAAACTTATTTATAGTAGACATGGGAATTTGGTAAGAAAAAAAATTAAGGGAATAGGTCAACCTGCAGGAAATTGGCTAGCAACAGAAAATCTGAAAGAAGTGTATAAGGTGGGAAGATGTGTATCCTAAATAGCCAGCCAGTACACAATTATAATTCTTTGTCATATGGTCATGTAAGTGTTTTACCAATTCAGACTGACTTCCTTCAATTTAGGCCAAAGTATTGAAATTGTATCTTTACATGGAGCAGTTACTAAGTTCTATATGATTGTTCCATCTGAACAGAAGAGTTGAAAGAGTAATGAGTTTGCATAGCATAGTGAAAATTGGACTAGCTTTGGAGTCAGGAAGACCCAAGCTCAAATCCTGACTTCATACAAACTTTCTGTGAAACCCTGGACAAATCCTCCACTTCCTCCTCTATAGCTCTCTTCTTAACAATTCTTCCTTACAACCTGTCTTCCAACCTTATGTTTCCACTAAAGCTGCCCTCTCCAAAATGACTAATTATCTCTTTGTTGCTACATCCAGTGACCTTTTCTCTATTTTCATTCTTCTTCACGTTCTGTAGCCTTTGACACTGTTTATCACTCTCTCCTCCTTTAATACTCTCTTCTCTCTAGGTTTTTGGGACACCATGTCTCCTGCTTCTTTTTCTACCTATCTGACTACTGTTTCTTTTTCTCCTTTGCTGGATCTTCCTCTAGATCATGTTTTCTAACTGTAGGTGTCCCTCAGGGCTCTATCCTGGGCCCTCTTCTTTTCTCCCTCTATACTTTACTTGGCGGTCTTATCAGCTCCCATGGATTTAATTAAACATCTCTTTGCTGATGGTTCTCAAATCTACCTATCTTGCCTCAAGTAGGAGGAATCCTACATCTCTGACTGCTTTTCAGACATCTTGAACTAGATGTCCAGTAGACATCTTCAACTTAATATGTCCAAAACAGGACTCATTATCTTTCTCCCTAAACTCTCCCCTCCTCTTACCTTTCCTATTAACTATAGAGAGCACCATCATGCTCCCAGTCCCTCAGGCTCAAAACCTAGGAGTCATCCTAGATTCTGTACAATCTCACACCCTCCATAGCTGAGCTGTTGCCCAGACCTATCAATGTCACCTCTGCAGCATCTATTAAATATGCCTCCTTCTCCCTTCTGACACTGCTACGACTCTAGTACATGTTCTCATCACCTCTTATCTGGACATAGCCTGGTGTGGGTCTGCCTGCCTCAAGTCTCTTCCTTCTCCAATCCATCCTTCATTCAGCCAGTAAAGCAATTTTCCTAAAGCTCAGGTCCAACTATATTACTTCTCTCCTCCTCCTTTCCCTCCATTCAATTAACTCCAGTGGCTCCCAGGATAAAATTTTTTTTAAAATGTTCTCTTTGACATTCAAAGCCCTTCATAACTTAGCCCCCTTCTACCTTTCCAGTCTTCTTACACCTTGTTCCTTGCCATGTACTCTTCAGTCCAATGACAGTGACCTTCTAGCTGTTCCACAAAAAAGACATTCCAACTCTTGGCTCTGGGAATTTTCTCTGGCTATCTCCCAGGTTTGGAATACTCTTCCTTCTCCATTCTATCTACTGACCTTGTTGGCTTCCTATAAATTCCAATTAAAATCCCAGCTTTTACTGGAAGCTTTTTCTAGTCCCTCTTAACTCTGGCACCTTCCACAGATTATTTCCTATTTATCCTGTATATAGTTTGCTTTGAATAGATTTGTTTGTATATTGTCTCCCCCATTAGATTATAAGCTTCTTGAGGGCAGAGACTGTGTTTTTGTATCCCTAGCACCATGCCTGCCACATAGTAGGCACTTAAAAAACATTAACTGATTGGATTTGACTTAACTTCTTAGCGCCCCCAGGCAACTAACACTATTATTTATAGACCAGTTATTGCTCTATTACTGATTGAAGAAATCCTTATACCCAGGAATTCCCTGCACAGTGTAATCACGTGTCTGAAACCTCCATCCCTGAAAAACAAGATTTGAAAGTGACTCTTCCCTGATACCCTGTATTCATTTAAGTTTAACAAATGAGAATGTTATGAAACAGTACTTAGCAGGTCTTTAAACACTCTATATGTTGTCCTATCTAGATAGAACTTGAGTTTCATCTGTGATATGCTTATGAGAAAAAGATGCTTCTTGAAGACTCACTAGTTAGCAATGATTTAAACTGATAATTCATTTAAAATATTTTCCAGTTTCATAGCCCTTTGGGAACAGTCCTCTCCACCTTCTTATTTGTCAGAAAGTAAATTGAAGCCTATCTACTAGTTCCTTCTCTGCTGCTTATGATCAGGCCCCAGTATCCTCTATCCTTTAAAAAAAAAAGTAGATTGGGAAGTTGAATTCAGTCAGGACCCGGTGCTATGGCAGAGACAGACCCCAAAACTGTACAGGACCTGACCGCTGGCGTTCAGATGCTTCTCCAGCAGATGCAGGACAAGTTTCAGACCATGTCGGACCAGATAATTGGCTGAATTGATGATATGAGCAGTTGCATTGATGATCTGGAGAAAAACATCTCTGACCTTATGACCCAAGCATACACATAAAAGTTAAAGGTTTTGTTATATCATTTAGAGTGAATGCTGGAAAATGTTTTTTTTACGAGCCAAGAGGTGAACAGCTTTTCTCAACTAACTACTGTGCACAAACATTTTTTTATTCTGTAGCTTGTATTCCTAGAATATGCAGTTTAGGTTTCAAGGTGGTTTATTTTTTGATTTCTTGTATGTGGTAGCTTCATAATATATGACATAAAATATGTAAACATTAGTTAGTAAACTGAAATTCTGACTATTCTTGGCTAAAATTTTTAGTGCATGTATTGTCAAGTCATTTGTTGTTCTTTTGTAGTAGTTTCAGTTTAATAACAAATTGCTGTGAGTTTTTTAAAGAAATGTATTAATTTTTCAAGTATTATTGGACTCTCTATGTGAAGTAAAACACCTAGAGTCTATGGTTTGTAATTCTCAGCACAAAATCACTGTTGTACTAATAACAAATAAATGGTACGTTGACCATATTTTTAAAGCAGACAAAAAATTCGAGCATTTTGTATTTAGATGTTTGTCATTGCTATGTTTCCGTGATTGAGAACTATACCTAAGAATCTACTGTAAAAAGCCCTATGAAGGAGCTGAAATTGGTGGACAGTAACTATTGCCACTTTTTAATACACTAGAGGATTTGGATAGTGACAATATCTCATTTCCTCACAAATACTAGGGACAGAAAATAACTTATAAAGATGATTTACATTCACTGGTTAGAATTTTGTATGTCATAACACTTTAGTAATTAGTTGTAACATCAGAAGTGCTTACTGTACAAACCTGAGGGGGTTTTAAAACCTACTTGCTCCATATTTACCTGTGCTACTGATCTTAAAAAGCATTTGTTAATTAGAAGAAAAAAGCAAGTGTCCGTTGTGAATCCTTGTTCACTTGCTGCTTACTGACTGATAAATGCCCTTATTATAAGCTTGGATTTTTTAAAGAAAAATTGTGGGTTTTGTGGTTTACCTTTTTTCTTACCTAAATGCTTGCAGAATAACACTTTTGTAATAGATTATAGGTGGAATGGAAAATACCAAACATTTTCATCACATTATAGTCTATGTTTTAATCAAGAGATGAGACACAAAGATTGGACACCCAGATGACTGATTCATGAAATTGCTCCTGTATTTAAAAAAAAATTAAGGTCAAGATAAAGGTGAAGGATGATATAGAGGTGGAGGCCCATTTTTTTCCTGGAGAGGAACTTTTAAGTGTATATTTTGTGATTGTAGGAGAAATTTTCTGTACCACCAGATAGTTTATGGTATTGTTATAACTATGGAATAAAGCTATGAAATAACAAAAAAAAAGAAGATCCAACCATGCCTTTTAGTACCACCATCTCTTCCAATTATCCAGGTTTATAACCTCAGTATCATCCTTAATTTCTTGCCATGCATATCCATTCTGTTGCTGTTTCTTATAACTACATCTCTCATAATATTCCCTTCTCTTCACTCACATTGCCACCACCCTTGTTCATGCTCCGTCAGCTCTGGTCTCCTACAATGGCCTCCTGTTTGGTCTTCCTTCCTCAATTCTTTCCATACTACAATATATCCTCCACTCAGTCCCCAGTGTAATTTTTCTCAAGTAGAAATTGGACCATGTCATACCCCCTTCCCACATAACAAACTTCAGTGGCTTCCTATGACCTCCAGTATCAAATATAAACTCCATTCAGCATTTAAAGCTCTTTACAACCTGACTCAGGAGTGGGGAACCTGCAGCTTCAAGGTCATATGTGGCCCTCTAGGTCCTCAAGTATGGCCTTTTGACTGAGTCCAAACTTCATAGAACAAATCCTTTTATTAAGGCCATCCCTGATGTCCTGACCCCTTTCTACTTTTAGAGTCTCAGGCACATTACTCCTTTCTATACACTTCAGCCTAGCCATATAAACCAACACTTGCTATTCTGTACACACTACAATCAGTCTCGTCTTCATGCCTTTGTACTGGCTGCTCCTCAGGAGCCTTCCTTCCTCACTCTTGCCTCTTGGAGTTCCTTGTTTTCTTCATGACTCAGTTCAAGCACCACTTTCTACATGGAGCCTTTCCTTGTTGTTTTAATAATTTTCAGTCGTGTCTGACTCTATGACCCCATTTGGGAGTTTTTTGGCAAAGATACTAGAGTGGTTTGCCATCTCCTTCTCCAGCTCATTTTGTAGATGAGGATTAAGTGACTTTCCCAGGGTCACAAAACTTGTAAGCATCTGAGGCCAGATTTGAACTCAGGAAGATGAGACTTCTGATTCCAGGCCCTAATTCTTCCTAATGCTAGTATCCTTCCTTACAAAAACTCTACCATTGACTCATTTAACAAATATTCTCTGTTTGCTTATATATCTTATCCTGCCTTTTAGAATGTAAGTTCCTTGAGGGAAGGATTTTTTTGTCTTGGTGTCCATGATCTTAGCCCAGTTCTTAGCACATCTAATTTAGTTAATAACCTTAGGTGTAAAGTCTTTGGACACCTAAGACAAGAAATGCCCTTATCTATTGTTATAACTGCAGCTTTGGATGCACATGGGTGATGTGTTAACCAGAAATAGAATGCATTTTATTGGAGTGCAAGAAACTGAAATCCAAAGAATCAGCTTAGGAAAATAGAGATAGAGGCAGGAGTAGAGCTTGTCCTACATCCCTGAGACAGTAAAAACAAACTCATTACCAATTAAGTCACCATGATTCAATACAGGAGTATTACCGCCAAAGTAAGATCAGAAAATCAGACTGTGCCACCTCTCCTCTGGCTGTCCTCTTTCACGCCATCCCACCAGAACCACCTGACCTTTGCCTCTGGGACCATAGGATCTGATAGGTGAGCTTTTCTATTTGCTTTCTATTATTTGTAACTAAGGGTCTATGTCACTTCCCGGCCATTCAAACTATGCTGCCTTCACTCTAGCCATCCTCCTTAACCACATCCCACTAGAAGCATCTGGATTTTGCCAACCAAGATCTTGGGCTCTGCTTGGTGAGCTTTCATATTATGTTGCCCAGAACCAGAACATTTCGAGATCATGCTGCCACTGACACACGTCTCCTTCACCCCTATTTAGTCTTCATTATGTGTTGTCTTCACCAGTTATAATGTAAATTCCTTGAGGTCAAATACTCGCTTGCTTATATTTATAGCCCTAACTCTTAGCGCATAGTAAACACTTAATTAAGGCCTTATTATTCAACATTCATAAATGTCCATAAATATGTTATATGTACTCAAAAGGAGAATCACAATTTGATTTAAAGAAGTTGATACTCAAAGGACTTTTATTGGAAAAATGTAATTGTTGTTTATCTTTTGTTCTCCAAGAGGACCAATGACATCAAGAGGGTGATGTCTTGACTTACAAGGGAATTGGATTTAAGTAAGGCAGAGCTGTGCAAAGTCATCAGCCTCACTCTCTCCTCCAGAGTCATCTGAGTCTAGTGGCAAAACCTAGATCAGTACGCCTAGAGATGATCCCAGATGCAGTGGGAGACCTTGGCCTTTTTAAGCTAAGGTTTTTCCCAGGTCTCAGTTTATCTGAGGCAACACCCATTCAGTGATTTTAGGCTACGTAAGAAATGAGGCAAAATATGACCTAGTTTACCAACAGACACACAAAAAAAAATCAAACTGGGAGGGGGAGACCCTCAGGGTTCTGGCCAGAATAGAAACAATTGCTATTTACACTCACTCTGAACCATCAAAACCAAACAATGACCAAGTGAGGCTTGGGCTGGGACCTATTATTGGTCAGCCAGGGAAAGCAAAAGGGATGTGGATTTAAGGCACGGTCGAGTAGTCCCAGTGATGATTTTAAGGCTCATGTTTGTTTTCAAAATTTTAAACCAAAAGAAAAAGTCTTAAGGAGAAACTTTGGTAGTCAAAGTAAAGTGACAAAACTTGAAAATCAAATAAACATGCTCAAATGTGAGATATCCCAATTGAAGAAAAAATGACAAAGTGATATGAACCTAATGCAACAAGTTATTCACCTGATATGAAAGAAGAAACTGCTGCCTTTAAAGACTATAGAAACATCCGAGACTATAGAAACTTAGGTAATTTCCCCATTAACAAAAAGAATAACTATTGCTTTGGATTGTGGGGAAAGCACTTTCTAAACCTTGAAATGAAGCATTATCAATAAAAATGATAATGATAATAATCTTTGTATTTCCTGCCCCACCCCCAGTCACCACCTGTAAGTAATGGGCACATAATAAATGTTTATTGGCATGGAAATAGAAAAAAAGGAGTTTTTCATTAGGAATAACCTTTATTGTGTGCCTAAGAGAACCATCACATAGAAATACAACTGCAAAAGATAAAACCACTGGCATATGAACATAAGATAACTGAGATAGCAGAAGTGCTACATAATATATATTTCATATTGGCAGAATATCTCTACTTCCCAACAAATGTTGGGGCTCAAGAGAATGAGTGTGTTTCTCTTTTAGAGACCTTGTAAATATTACATAAGGACTGAAACATTTTAAACAGAGCAAAAATTCACAAAGCTTTTGACATTTCTAACATTGGTACAAACACTTTCTATACACAAGGACTTCTTGGTCTTTTTTATGTGAAAGTTGGAATTATGTGAGCCAGAGATGAAAGAACAGCTTTGTTTGGGTTTTTGCATGAAATTAATAGTACCCTTAATTTCTGAAATTATGTAGAATTTATAAGAAGATTTCATTCAGTTATTTTCTGTGCATGGCAGTAATTTTTATTAACCTTCCTGTAAGGCACCAGTTTTACATTGCTTTTTTGACATCACAGCCTGAAGGTCCTAAACCTGCAGCCACTTCTCTATGGAATTTCTTGTCTTACACCGTCATGAGATGGAATATTCCTGATAGAAGATAATGGAATATGAATCATATTTCAGAAATTAAAATTGACAGAGTTCTGACAGGTCTATAACCAAGAGCAGTTGCTGTTTCCAATGCTCTTTAGCTTACACCCTTCTTTGCAAGACTAGAAAAGCAAGCATTAGGAAGTTAGTGCTATTAATGATTCATGGCAATGCTATTTCCTGTAACTAAAGATGACAGCCATAATCATTTTTAATATCATCTGAAGCATGCTTGTAATATGTAGAGTGCATAGGAGAAACAGAAGGTGGAAGACCACTACTGAATGTCATGATTCTGGGAAGTGTGGAGCTTCCTGCCTATCTAAAACTTTTTAACTCACATTAGTCATGGACTAATAATGTAGATATTATTCTTACCTATCTCACTTCTAATGCAGCAATCTGAGAGGCTCTTTCAATTCATGTGAACATGAATTGTGTATATTTTATGTGTGTTTTTGCAAAGATAATACCATTAGTCATCATTTTCAAATAGAGCCTTATTTCAGAAGTTCATCAAGCTATCTTAACCGATATCTAAGCAGGTAAAGAGGAACAAGAGTTAATTAGAGAAATGTGAATAATTTTAGTCATCATATTCCTTTTCCTGATTAATGGAATTCATTCATTCATTTTACAAACGTTAAGTGCTCACTGTGTAGAGGTTGCTGTGCTAGGCACTAGGGAGATACAAAATTGAGATAAACAAACCCCTCCCCTCAAGGAACTTACAATCTAGTACAGGCAGGACTCAAACACAGACGCACTCGAGAAATTTAAAGCAAAGTGCTCCAGGAGATTGAAGGGGAAAGGTTTTTACCAACTGAAGGCTTACTGGAAGATGTGAGTTGGGCTTTAAAAGACATAGAAATTCAACAGATAATGAGGGGAGAGGAGGCTATTCCAGTTATAGGGATGAGTGTAAGTAAAAGGCATGGTGTTGGGAAATGCAGGGAGTGTGGCAATGTCACTGTGTCAACATAGTTATCCCACTGCGCAAGAAGAGAGAGCAAATTCAGCCACACACAATTAAACTGCCCTAAACAGTAGCAGAAGAAGGTATTGTAAAAAGAAGAGGCAGAATTAGAATGAGAATAATCAGTAGCTCAGTCAGGAATCCTAGAGCTATGAACCAAACGGTAGATAACACTTCAGCATCAATTCAGATCCTTATCTGGGAGGGTCCTTTAACTTAGCTGTTGGTGCTTTAGATGTGATATCTTTGTCCAGTGACCAACAAGTGCACACTCCAGTGGAAGAGATGATTTCTATCCATCTTGACATTTTTGATATAAATAAAATCAGAAGATGGAAATTGTGGTTAAGCATAAGAATGTCTCAAAGATATTCCTTTGAGAAGAAAAGAAAGAAGTTGACTGAATAGATTTAATCTAAGAATGTGCTAGGAAATGTTTAACAACCAGCTCCCTGAGAGGAAAATGTGTACATGGCACACTTTTAAGTTCAGTCTGCATTATTAACATTTTCTCCACCTCTTTCCTAAGTCTAGACTATCAACAAAGCAAAAAATCAAGCCCTGATTTGTAGTGTTTGACAGTTTCTGAGTTGTAAATGCTCACACTGAAAATTTGGCTCGAGCTGACTCCAGCACACCCCTAGTTTTATCTTATGCCAAAAAGACAACAAGAAACATTATTTCCTGGGATTTACAAATCCATGAACAAAACAAAGAGACCAAAAAAGCCATCCATATAAGCACCTTACTTAGCAATTACATGATTTATTTACCAGAGACACTGTGTTAGAGTAGACACTTGGGGGGGGGGGGGAAGAATGATAAGGAAGGATTATAATAAGCAGTGTCGCCTAGTAGAGCCTATTATTAAATCATCAGGAATTCTCTAAGATGGTTGTTAAACATAGCTAGTGTGAAGTTCAGTCAGCTCCTATACCAGTAATGTTATTTGTTGCTTTAAAAAAATTGGTGGCAAATGTAAAGAACAACCATATGCAAAAAAATGTTAAAGTGAATATAACAAAATTATAAAGATCAAGCATGACACAAATGAAGAGATATGAGAAAATATTCCCCAACCTCATCCCTTTGTAGAGGTGGGAGTTCCGCAGGTGTTACACATTGCACATGTTTTCTGACTTTTTCAATGAGCTGATCAGTTATGGTGATTTTTTGACTTTTTTGTGTGTCTTTTAAAAAATACTATTTGTTATATAGGATGGCTCTCTGGGAGGGATGGGGGAAGGATAATTATGGAGATAACTATGATGATGTCAAAAGCAGAAGACATCAATCAGAATTTAATTAAAAAGCAAAAAATTGAATATGTTAAATAAAGAGAAGCATGCAAAAACTGATAAACTAACGCAAAGTGAAGTAAACAGAGCCAGGAAAACAATACACACAATGCCTGCAAGAATGTAAGAGCAAAGAAAAACAATCACAAAACAAACTGAAAATTAGTGTTGCAAAAATAAAAAGCAAGCTTACCCCACCCCCAAAGATATATGAGAAAATCCCCCCCCACCACCCCTTTTCAGAGGTGGGAGTTTTATGGGCATGGAACATCACAAATAAAGTCAATTTCTTTTATGTGTTGGTTTGTTTTGCTGGATTTTTTTTCATTTTAATTCTTTATTATAAGGGATGACTCCCTGGGAGAAGCAATACAGGGGGAAATCTAGATAATGTTAAAAAAAAAAAGGTAGCAGTAAAAAAAAAAAATCTTATTTTTTAAAGTTAAAAGAATTAGTGTCAATCACAGGAAAACATCTTTTTAATACATTATTATCTATTTTCAGTGATTATGTCTTTAATAGTGAATATTTGAAGGCTGATTTAATTGCATTTTTGTTCTGATTGTGCTAATAAAATGCTGGTAAGAAAGTCTGGAGTAGCTATGAAGTTGTAAAAATTTTCCTAAAATCATCATTTGGCACTGTTTAAATCATTGATTAAAATTGTCACTTGATAATTTAATATCTGAAATAAAACAAGTTAATCACTTTAAAATATTTCTGGATAAAATGTATTCTCCTTATAATTAATCAAATAAAAATCAAGCTACAAACTGTAGCTAAAGAACTTGAAACTGAAATTATTAAAATTGGTGAAGTACTGAGACCAAAACAAACAGCATATAGTTTATGTACTGTTATTCCTGGATGGCACACACATCCTACATCACATATGTATTTTTCTTGTTCTTATTCTGGTTTGGCAAGAGATTAACTAACATTAATTTCTTGTAAGAGCTTGTTTTAATGATTTACATTCTTGAAGAATTTTCATTACTTCATTGCAATCAACATTAACATTCAGAAAGCACAAAAATTAATCAATACATTATTGTCTATTTTCAATGATTATGTAAGAGCTTTTGGAAAATTTAAAGATTCATACTGGAAAGTAGGAATCTCATGTTGAAGATGTGATCAAGACTAATAAGTTTAAAGACATTTCCTTTAATAAAAATAATAAGTTTAATGTTTTTCCTAGGAATATGTTATGAGAAAATATAATTAAACACATGAACTTAGGTCTTTTATTGGACCTAATTTGATTTATTAGAACTATCTACTTGGCCTTAGGAAGAACTAACTTCATCATGGATAGCTGTTTTTTTTGTAAATGGTGTCATTTAAGTGAAATTTCAAAACATGAAATTAATTTGAATGATTTTGGAGATTTTTTTAGATAATAATATAGTGCCAAACAATATCCCAATCCTTTCAACTATTCAAGAAGCTAAAAAGATAATTATCCCTATTATAGTCAGGAGTGCTGAAGCTAAGAGAGGTTTCAATTTAATAAATATAATTTGTATGAGAGTGAGAAATAGTTGAATTGTAGATCACAGCGCAGATTTAAAGAAAAGAGTTAATGGATTAAAATGAAATTTCATTTGTTAAATCATGGTTAAATTACAACCATAGGTTGGCTACAGATACAAGAGTTCATCAAAAATCAACAAAAGCATTGTGTGGGGATTAATTAGCAACATGGAATTTACAGTAAGGAGTATTGCATATTTTATTGTAAATCGTGTACTATACATCCTTTATATCAGTAAAATTTATAATACACTTATGTAAGTGTATATATAGAGCCAGTTGAAACATATATAAACAAAAATTCTTTGAGGGACCCTCAGTAATTTTCAAGCTTCTAAAGGGGGTCCTGAGACCAAAAAAAAATTGAGAACTGATAGGTTAGTGTAACATTAAATTAATTTTAATTCCTTAACATACCTACATTAGATGAAAAGGAGAGATAACCCTGGAATCCCACCATCCCCTTCCCTGGTGAGATGACATCTAGGATATTGTATTCTATTCTTAGTTCCACATTATAGAAAGGATATTAATAAGCTGGAGAATGTCCAGATAAAGGCACAAGGATGATAAAGGACCTTGATATCATTCCATATGGGAATGAGTTGAAGGGGCCAGAGATGTTTATACATGATGGGTATTTTCAAATATCTGAAGGGCTGTCATGAGGGAAAAGGATTAGACTTGTTTTGCATGGCCCCCAAAGGCTTAACTAAGAACTTTGCATGGAAGTTGCTTGATGTACAGAAAAACTTCTCAACAATTAGAGCTGTCCCAAAGTGAAATAGACAAATGTCTTCCCAAAAAAGGCTACATGGCAACCTGATTATATTGAAAAGGGTATTGTTTTCAGATACAGATTGGACTGGATCACTTTTGAGGTCTCTTCCAATTCAGATTCTGAGATTCTAAGTACATTAACACTGATAAAAAGAAAACTTGGTATTAATAGGCTGCCATGGGAAGTTCTCAAATGAGTAATCAACATGTAATAATCAAGGACTGGCCATACTCAGGTTTTCATTATCTTTATTTTATCCGGATTTAATGATATAATACATATATACCCTATTATATTATTAGAATGATGTATGAAATGTGAAATGTAAATATTTTAAAGGATTTCTCATAAAAATGCCTTGTTTAAAATCCTGTTAATATTTTTTGTAATGTCACTTCAGCCCAGTTGAATAGACTTTACATTCTAAAAAGACTTTTCTTCTTCTTCTTTTAATCCACAGGAAGACCTGGCTAAGCAAAGTTGGGAGCCCCAGTTCTCGTATTGATCGGGCTGACTTTTCCAATGAAAAGACCATCTCCGAACTTGAGTACACTAATTTTAGCATTAAATACTAGTGAAGAAGTTCTTAGAATAAAATTATAATGCTTATGTGCCATAATAGGTTCCATACTCTATTAAATCCATAAAAGGGAATAATAGTGCTTTGTATTTCCATTTAAACAATGGAAATTTGTTCTAAAAAATGTAAAACCATAATGTTACTAAAAATGCCTGGCACTGAAATAATTTAGCTCGAATATTTTTGAAAAGAATAAAAGTAGGATTGTAAAATGAGAAAATACCAGCAATGTACTGTATGAGTATCTAGTTTAACTTTAGCCCACAAGGTCTTGGAGTTGAATGCACATGACAATATGAATATTGTTTCACTATCCATCACATAATAAAGTTAACTATTTAAAAATGAAACTTATGTATGCTGTTGATCCTTTTAAATTCTAAAATCTCCTATAATATTCCCTTGAATGTTAGCAATATCTTAGTAGAAAATCCAAAGATTTCAAGTAAATTTATGTGAAGTTCAATATATACTTATTTCTAGTTTTGTTCAACATCCATAACAAAATCTAGTCAAATATGAATACTGAATAAAGCCATCTAGTTTATGGCTATTTGATATTGTTTGTAGAATAAAGAGCTCTTCATAAAATTCCTAGGAGGCATTAGTCCAAGTCACAAACTCCAGACCATGTTTTTCTGGCAAAATTTCCATTGTAGAAAAAGAGCTGTCACCTGATCTGCCTGAAGTGAAGAGACTAAATAAGTGTAATGTATTAGACTCTCCTGAGAGAGTCTAGAATATCCCCTGAAATATGTTATGTTAATTTGAAAATAAAATTGGCATGGTCCAACATAAACGACAGAATTCCCTGCAGATCAGTGGTGTCAAACTCAGGTAGAAACAGGGGCCACTAAACCATACATGAAGATCCCTGCAGGCTACGTATTGACTTGGAAAACCATATATTAATATTGTCTATGTTTTATTGTATTTTTATTTATTTTGTTAAATATTTCCCAATTATATTTTAATCTGGTTCAGCAACATCCAGGAGTGGTATGAGGCATATGTATGCAGCCCTTGTTTGATGCCTCTGCTATAGCTAATACATTCCTTTGGGGCCATTTGACTTTAAATTATAATCATTCAACAAGTGTTTATTAAGCATCTGCTCTGTTCCAGGCACTGAGGATGCAAGTACAAAGAATGACACAGTCCCTACTTACAAGAAGGTTATAATCTAGTGTGAAGTTCAGAAAGTCTCACTATAGAGTGACTAAATTAAAATATATACAAAGTAGTTAAATATAAGGTAGTTTGGGAGGGAAGACACTGTGATCATGGAATCAGTATGGGCTTCATGCACAAAATGGTGCCTGAACAGCATCTTAAAGGAAGAGAGGGACTCTATGAGGTAAGGAGAGGGTATATTCTAGGCATGCCATGTGGTAAAATGTGGCATATAGTATGCAAAGCATGAAGAAAGAAAATGGAGCGTCACATGTGAATAGCAGGGAGAAGGTTAGTTTGAGGGAATTGCAGTGTCTGAGAAGAAGAATGTTCAGTGAGGCTAGAAAGCTATGTTGGGGCCAGGTTGCATATGGCTTTAAAAGCTAAACAGAGGAGTTTATATTTGATTGTGGAGGCAACAGGAAGCCCTTGGAATTGATTGAATACAGAATCACTTGGTCAGATTGTGTTTAAGGAAAATTGCTTTAGCAGCAGCCATGTGTAGGGTGGAGTAGCAAGAGTGGCAAGAGACTTGAAGTCAGGAGGCCAATCAAGAGGCTGTGACAATAATCTAGGCAAGATATGATGAGAGCATGAATGAAGGTTATAGCTGTGGGAGTGGAGGAAATCGATCATATAGTAGAGGTGTTGTGAAAGTTGAAATGGCAAGATTTGACACTGATATGGATATTTGAGGTGGGGAAGAATAAGGAGTCCAGGATAAGGCTGAGGTTACAAGTCTGGGACATGGGAAAGATGGTGGGGCCTTCAACAGATATTGGGAAGTTTGAAAACAGTAAAGATTTAAGGGGAAAGATAGCGAGTTCAGTTTTGGACATGTTGAGTTTACGATATCTTTGGGACATCCAGTTTCAAATGTCCAATAAGAAATTGGTGATTTGGCTCGGGGTGAGACTGGGGCTGGATATATGGATGAATCTGTGAGTTATCCTCATAGAGATGATAGTTAAACAGATAGGAGCTGATGAGTTTACCAAGAGAGAGGAGGCAGAGGGAAAAAATAAGAGGATCTAGAGTAGAACTTACAGTCAAAGGATTTGATATGGATGATGAGCCAGCAAAGGAAACTGAACAGTGGTCAGAAAGATAGGAGGTGAACCAGGAATGAGAGAGTAGTGGCATGAAAAAGCAGCAGTGAAGTATTTTAGGATGAAGTCCTCCCATACTTTTCAGTAGTATAATTCCTTATTTTTTTTCTAAGCACCAAAAAAACAAACAATCATATACTGAAAATGGAGGATGTCAATTCAGAATACTAGGAAATTCAAAATATTGCAGTTCTTCTAGTAAATACCAATTTGTATTCTTTCTGTTATGCCAAAAAAAATCTTTTGCAGCACATTACAATATTTTAATGCTTCAAGAATCTATGATTTCCTTAATTTGGAAACTCCTTCTGCCATCACAAATCAGAGACCCTCTGTAACTTAGGAAATGATCTTTCAGAGCTGTTGTAGCCAAAAAGTTCATTGCCTGCAGATAGCCTGGTGAGCTGCCTCTCCAAATTTAGTTTGGCCAGGCCTCTGTCAACAGACATGTGCTCCATCACAAGCTCTTCCTCAAAGCTTTACCAACTTCCAACCAGCACCAAAGATGGTGCCGTGCTGGGCACCTCCATGCCGTGCCATGCCATCATATCAGAATAATATATCACACTATAATAAGGTGACTAAAAATCTCAAGCCTGGGCAGGGGGAAAGAGGTGAGTTGATCTGAGACTCCATCAACTTTCCAGACAGTAGTACCACAATTTAAGATGATATTCCTTACATTTATATGTTACTTTCCTATTTACAAAGAGTTTTCCTCACAACATTCTAAGATGACTGGTGCTAATATTATTGTTAGAAGCAGCTAATGTGGTACAATGGATAGAGTCCTGGACCCGAAGTTGGGAAGACACTGAGTTCAAATCCAGCTTCAGACAATTACTAGCTGTGTAATCCTGGGAAAGTTACCTAAACTTTGTCTGCCTCAGTTACCTCAACTCTAAGATGGGAATAATTATTATAATTATAATTAATAATAGACCTATCTCACAGGGTTGTTGAGAAGATCAGATGAGATAATATTTGTAAAACACTTTGCATACTTTAAAGCACAATATAAGTACTAGCTATTATTAATATTTTCATTTTACAGATGAGAAAACTGAGACCCAGAAAGATTACTCAGAGTCACATCTAATAAGAGGTGAAAGAATTAAACCCAGGTCTTGTGACCACATCCAGGGCTCTTTCTACCACATCAGACTGGCATGCAAATATGATGTGAAACTAATATGACATAATTTTAAAGCCCCCTTCCAAAAATAAATTTAAAAATTCTTAATAGCCAAGGGATAAACACTGTCCTTAACTATATACCATCATCATATACCATCTTATGTGCAGCTTCTATCCTCTCTAATCCATCACACATTTCAGTTTTAGACTTTTTTCAGTTGTGTTTGACTCTTTGTGACCCCATTTGGGGTTTTCTTGGCAAAGATAGTGGAGTGGTTTGTCATTTCCTTCTTCAACTCATTTTACAAATGAGGAAACTGAGGCAAACAGGTTTTAGTGACTTGCCCAGGGTCACGCAGCTAGTAAATACCTGAAGCCAGATTTGAATTCAGGAAAATGAGTCTTCCTGACTCTAGACCTGGCACTCTATCCACTGTGCTACCTAGCTGCTAATTCATCACACACAGATGCCAAACTGATATTTGTAAGTCTTGGCCCTGATCATTTCATCCTCTCTGCTCCCTGATAGTGGCTCCCTATTGCCTCTAGGATAAAATAGAAACTTCTGTTTGGCATTTAAGGATGTTCACAACCTGGCTTTGGCCTTCCTTTCCAGGCTCCTTGCACATAACTCCCCTTCAGACACTACAAATGTACATTGATCTCTGTCAAATTTAATTTCACTTCAGTTCAATATTTGGATTTTGTCATCTATCATATTTTCTATTCCTCTAATTGGCACTTTTTGATAAGCAGGATTTCTTACTATTCCTGATACGTAATCATTTATCCCTCATTTCTACATTATCCCCCATCTGTATCCTGCAAGCCTAGGATCCAGTGGCACTAGCTGCCTTGCTTTTCCTTAAAAATGACCGTTCACCTCCCAGTTCCAAGAGTTTTCACTGGCTGTCCCCCATGTTGGAATTCTCTCCCTCCTCATCTCCTTCCTTGTCTCCCTTCAAGTCTCAGCTGAATCCTGCCTTATGTAAGTAGCTTTTGCCAACCCCTCCTAGCCTTCCCTCGGTTGATTATCTCCAATTTATCCTGTCTGTATCTTATTTGTACATAGTTGTTTACATGTTGTCTCCCCCGCACCGCCCCCCGCCCCAGCTTAGACTGTGAGCTCCTTGTGGGCAGGAACTGTTTACCCCTTTCTTTGTATTCCTTGTGCTTAGTTCAGTGCCTGGCACTTAGTAGGTGTTTATATATGCTAATGGACTAACTGAAGGAAATGCTCTCCCTTCTCACCTTGGATCAAGGTTCATCTTAATTATTTTTTCCTTCAATCAGCCTGTCTTCTGCTTGTTAACTCCAACCCCCGTTCTTAGTCCTGGAACAGCTCTGTATTTACTAATTAGTAACATTTATTAAGCACCTACCATGTGCCAGACAACATACTAAGTAGTGGGTATATACAAAAAGACAAAACAGAGTCCCTGTCCCCAAGGAGATCACAGAAGAGATAACATGCAAACAAATATATACAAAGCAAGCTATGTACAAGATAAATAGGAAATAATGAACAGAGGGAAGGTGCTAGAGTTAAGAAGGGATAGGAATAGCTTCCAGTAAAAGATGAGATTTTGGTTGGGACTTGAAGGCAGGGAGGTCAGTAGAGCAGAGGAGGGAAAGCCTTCCAGGGGTCAGCCAAAGAAAATGCCCAGAGCCAAGAGATGTACTGTCGTGTTCATGGAAGAGCCAGGGGGCCAGTGCCATTGGAGTAATGTGTCAAGGAGTAAGGTATAGGAAGACTGGAAAGGTAGGAAGGGCTACATTATGAAGGGATTTGAATGTCAGCAGATTGTATTTTTCATCCTGGAAGTGATAGGGAGCCACTGGAATTTATTGAGTAGGTAGGTGAGATGGTCAGTGGAGACATGTGGTAATCTCTTTGAGGCCAGGGATTGTTTGTTCTTGTCTTTTAACCCCATTGCCTAACAGTTCCTGACACTTAGCGGGAATTTAGTAAGGATAGAGATAGGCACCTGTTATTTCACCGGTAGAGGGAAACCCCCTCCACTAAATGCACATTGGTACCTTCTCTGCAACTTACAGTCTTAGAGAGTTGCCTGAATGTAACAGTAAGGCAATAATAACAACATAGATGATAATTGTCAAAATGCCTATGTGGTTCTGTATCGCAAAGGATACGAGACTGTCCACAAAGAAGGTAGAAAAAGTAAACCACTTATTCAGACACCAGAGAAGCATATCCCGCAAGCCATTTATCCAGTCAGTGCACTTCATCATAACAGCAAGGAACCTAAAACATTCAATATTCAATATAACAATGTGGAGCCTCACCATCCCCAAACCCCCCAAAACAAACTCGCAGTACAGCTAAGTCAGACTGTTCAGTTCTAACCATCACGAAGGCGGCCATTAGCAGCCATAACTGCTCTCTCTCCCTCTCTCTCTCTCTCTCTCTCTCTCTCCATTTCCTGTGACATAACTTCCTTTTCCTGTCAGGATGCTCCTCCTACCACATGTGTCTTAGGCTTCCTCTGACATAAGCTGGTCACATGGCCTATTAATGGGTGGGAAAGATCTTCAAATCTAAATTGCTACTACACTGAAACATTGAGAAATGGTTAACAGACTTGCCCAGGGTCACATAGCCAATATGTGTCAGAGGTAAGACTTGAACCCGTGTTTCCTGACTCCAAATCTAATAAAAATTTCATTAATATAGAGTTAGTCAACAGGCATTTATTAAATGTTTACTCATTGCCAAGCAGTGTGCTAAGTACTTTATAAATATTGTTTCCTTTGATCCTCACAACAATCCCAAATAATCACTACTATTATTATCCCTATTTTACTATTAAGGAAACTGAGACAGATGGAGGTTAAGTGACTTGTCCTGGGTCACCCAGCTAATAAGCGTCTGAAGCAGAATTGGAACTCAGGTCTTCCTGAGTCCAGACTCAATGCCCTATCTACTGCACCAACTCTTAGGTTTATAAGATTATATGGAGTTATGTAAGGTTATAAGGTATAAGAGGACTAGAAAGGTAGGAGGGGCCAGGTTACAAATGACTTAAAAAACCCAACAAATGATTTTATATTTGATCCTGGAAGCAAGAGGGAGCCACTGGAGTTTATTGAATAAAGTAGTTGGGGGGTGTGACATGGTCAGACCAGAACTTTAGGAAAATCAATCTGATAGCTGAGTAGAAAATGAAATGGAAAAGGGAGAGATTTGAGGCAGGAAGATAAACCAGATGACTACGACAATAGTTCAGGTGGTATCAGTGTTAGAGGAGAGAAGGGAGTATATAGGAGAGATAGTGATAAGGTAGAAGGGATGGGCCTTGGCAACAGATTTCGTGGGGCAGGGGGGAGTGTTAAGAAAGAATGAGGAGTCAGGGAGGACACCTAAGTGATAGACCTGGGTCACTGGGAAAAGCATGGTGCCCTCAACTTTAATAGGAAATTTAGATAGAGGAGAGGCATATATTAGATTTGAGAGGAGAGGCATATATTAGATTTGAGAGGAGAGGGTGGGGGCAAAAAATGAGTTTAATTTTGGATATGTTGAGTTTATGATGTCTATGGGACATCTAGTTTGGATATCCAATAGGCAGACAGATAGTCAAATCTAGAAGTCAGGAGAGAGGTTAGAGCTGGACAAATAGATCTGAGAATCATCTGCATACAGTTGAAAATTGAAGCCATGGGAGCTAGTGAGATCACAAAGTAAAACAGCACAGGGGGAGAAGAGAAGAGGGCCCAGAGCCTTGAACAACGCTTTCAGTTAGTGGGCATGACTAGATGAAGATCAGCCAAGGAGAATGAGAAGGAGCAGTCTGATAAGTAGAACCAGGAGAGGGCAGTGGTGTGAAGCCCTAGAGAGAAGATAGGATCAAGTTAAAGAGGGTGATTGAGAAGGTTAAAGGCTGAAGATAAGTCAAAAGAGAGGAGGATTGAGAAAAGGCCATTATATTTGGGAATTAACAGATTATCGGTAACTTCAGAGTCATTTCAGTGGAACAAGGTTAGAAGTCAGACTATAGAAAGTTTAGAAGAGACTAAGAGGAAAAGAAGTGGAGGCACCAATAGTTGATAGCCTTCTCATGGAGTTTAGTCATGAAAGGGAAGAGAGATCACAAATGACAGCTAGCAGGTATGGGTGGATTGAGTGAGGGTTTTTTTGAGAATGAAGGATAAAAGAGCATGCCCGTAAACATAGGGAGTAGCCCAGGGGTTAGGGAGAGATTAAAGATGATGGATTAAATGAAGGGGTTTTTTTGAGAATGGGGGAAACATGAGGGTGCCTGTAGGCAATAGGGAAGCAGCCAGTATATAAGGAGAAACTGAAGCTAAGTGAGATAGTGGGGATGGTAGATGAGGTTATCTGATGTAGAAAATGAGATGTGTCTCACCTCTTCATGTGAGAGGGATGAAGGAGGAAATAGTAGTGAGTAATGTGAGATGAGGAAGAGGGGAGAAAAGAAAATTCTCTGCAAATAAAGAAATATTTATTTTTTATCCTTGAGAGTAGCTCATCTGCTGGAGATACTCTCCCAGACTGCCATTCATTATTTGCACTGTCAGGTTAGGTCCCCAGAACAAAGCTATTATTTATCTCTTCAGAGTATGGTATATCCATGAGGAATTGTTTTGAGTCTACAGCTCATGAGCCCCCACTGGTGTCTTTCACGCCATGATTACAAGTTGGTATCAACTAGTCAGCTAGGCCCAGCTTTTAGAAAGGTAAAGTAAGACTGGTAGGCAGAAACATCCTCCCAAAAGTCTGTGACACTCTGTCCTACCTATACAGGGTCTATGGAAAAGTAGACTCAAGATAAAGTACAGTGTGGCAAAGAGGTAACTCATGATTCCCAAAAGTCCTTTTTCTGGATCCCTCAAACAATTCCCCTTAGTTATGATGTAGTTTTTCTCTGCAGGGCTCTTTGTAGAGCCTGGAATCTGCATCCAGTCTGTTCTTAGGCAGACACTGTCATCAGCCATTCCAGGAATGCTATATAAATAATTAGTGATTTGATTGAGTACTCTGGGAACACAGCATGGAAAAAATGCACTGGTGTTTAGAATTATAAATAAGGCTACAGAATTAATAGCTTTGCTTTGCTCTTCTGGATTTGAATAGTTTTTAATGACAAACTGAAGTTAGATCATTAGGAATGTTTAGAATAAGGAATCCTATTTATTGTGTGTGTCTTTCTTTAAGATATTCATGTTATCGTTGCTACGATTTAAGCCGTCCTGCAAGAAGGTCACTCAATTCTGTCTAGAATTAATTCATTTTTCTTTCTTCAGTCAATATGTTTAATATAAAAGTCATTGGGTATCCTTTTTTTGAAATATGACTTCTCTTTATTTTTTACCTATATACTAACATTCAGAGGAAAAGTTTGTAAATGCTCAATAATTATTGGGCCTTAAACAACCATTTAGATTCATTCCAAAATCTTAATAAACTAATCTCACATTAAGTCCTTATACCTAATTTAGCTTACGAAGTGGAAAATTCCTCAAACAAAACTCCACTATCATAGAAACTGAGTTATCTCTTACTCCTTTTAAGTACTGCTGTCTAATGGATATAGCTGAGGTTGGCACTGGAGTAATAATGTGGGAAGCAAGCATATGCTTACAAAGAGTATGCCTCTGGAAACTGAATTTCAGCTTAAATAAATCAACTCTTTTTGAGGTTGACCTGGCATTCATGATGGCCTCACTCCTTCACTCTTTTAATCTCACTTGCACTGTGATGAGCCCAACTTAATTAAAACGAAAGAAGTAGTGAAGAAACCTCTGTCTTTAGTAGAGACGTTCTGAATAGTTCCAAAGTCTAAAAATAAATTACTCATTTTGAAACTTTTGCTTACCCAGCTGCTGATGAACTTTGGCTCTTCAACTACAGG
Organism: Trichosurus vulpecula; assembly: GCF_011100635.1. Taxonomy (NCBI): domain Eukaryota; kingdom Metazoa; phylum Chordata; class Mammalia; order Diprotodontia; family Phalangeridae; genus Trichosurus; species Trichosurus vulpecula. The sequence continues at coordinate 335,953,029 of NC_050575.1, read as the reverse complement.
CCATTTATTTGAACATAAATGTTTTAAGGAAGGAACAAATTCAGTTTACTGGACACAAATTAAGATAAATTTAGAAGTATCAGATGCTCAGAAAATTGGGGAAAGTATGATGTTGCAAATTATTCTAGGCTACCCTGCCTGCCACCCCCTACCCCTAATTAGCTATTTAATATTGTAGAATAAGTAGATTTCTCCTCATGAGCCATTAGTGTCTGTGTTATCCTGTCTGAACAATAAATTTGGATAATCAGCATTACAGTATTTAGGCTGTGGCTTAACTCAGAAAGATAGTGCCCAAAGTCCTATTCATCTTGCTATATTGTTTGAAAAGAGATTGAACTAGTCATCACTTTGTTTCGGAATATCAGCAAATTTAGACAACTCTCTATTGAGCTGCCAATAGTACATCATTTAATTTATTTAATGCAGCTGAAGATTTTCTGCTTGTAGATATCTCTTTCTCCTTTGCTGGATCTTCATCCAGATAGCTTCATCCCATAACTTTAGGGGTCCCTCAAGACCCTGTCTTGGTCCCTCTTCTCCTTCTATAGTCTTTCACTTGGTGATCTCATCAGCAGCCATGCTTTCAATTATCATCTCATTGGAGATGACCCTTAGATCTCCTTGTCTAGTCCTAAACCTTTCATACTCCATCCTCACATCTCCAATAGTCTATGACATCTTAAACTCAACTTGTCTAAAACTGAATTCATCTTTACCACCCCACCCCCCAATCCTATCATCTTCCTAACTTTCCTATTAGTAGAAAGAGCACCTCTCTCCTAGTCACCCAGGCACACAGCCTAGGTGTCCCCCTCAACTCCTCACTCTCTCTTACCCCCTATCCAATCAGTTGTCAAGTTCTGTCATTTCTACCATTGTAACATCTCTAGTATAATTCCCCCCACCTCTTCTCTTTTCTGACACTGTAACCACCCTAGTGCAGACCCTCATCACCTCAAACCTGGCCTATTGCAGGAGCTTTCTGGTTCATCTTCCTGATTCAAATTTCTCTTCATTCCAGTCCATCCTCCATTCAGCTGTAAAATTGATCTTCTTAAAGCACAAGTCTTGCCATATCACCCCTCCTCCCCCATTCAGTAAACTCCCTATTAACTTACCTTTGAAGCCCTTCATAATCTGGTCCCTTCCTACCTTTGCAAGTCTTCTTACACTTTTCACCTCTCTATGTACTGTAAGAGCCAGTGACACTGGCCTCTTAGTTGTTCCTTGCATGACACTCCATTGTCAACAAACACCCCTAAATCACTGAATTTTTTAACCAACACTCCTTTCACTTTAATGCTTTTATGGAAAACTGATTATTTCTGAGGATACCACATCCTTTATCATCCTCTCCATTTATAGGTCATTGCTCTTCCCACTGCATCAGCTCACGGGGTCATGTCACTTCTCTGCTCAAAAATCTTCAGTGGCTCTCTATTGCTTATCAAGTAAAATTTAACCCCCCCCACTTCCTGGCATTCAAACCTTGGACAACAGGATGGCAATCTACCTCCCCAAACATTTCTTCTTTTATTCTCTTTTACATACCTTATACTTCAGCCAAACGAAAATGTTACATCCCCCAAATAGGTGCTGTGATCTCTGGTCTCTGTGTCTTGGTCCAGGTTCTTCTGAATTCTTACAGTAACCTCTGTCTGTTCAATTCCAACTCCAGTGCCCCCTCCTCCTGGAAGTTTTCAATTATCTTCTGAGATTGTGAGTTTCCCACATCCCCTCGCCTTGACTCCAGCCTTTACATAGCACTTGGTTTCAGAACTTTTTAATGCAGTCATCATCTGTAACCCTTCAGTTCCACGTCCGCTGTCTAATGAGTGTTAGCAAAGAGATGTCAGACACTGGAAATGGCCCAATAGACTCTAGTATCAGAATTTACCAGTTTAGTGACCTCGTCCCTCATAGCTACTAACCAGAAGCAGCCAATCTTTATGTTGTTTTCTTCCTAATTGTACTTTCCTCTTTGTGTTCTTCTGTATATCCATGTCTGATAAATGCAAAATCTGGCAGCCACCTACATCCGTATTTGTAAGATTTGGGAAAAGGATTTTACCCTTTTAAAGGCGACAGGAAATTCTATCCCATTTTCAGTGTGAGTCAATATAAAGAGGTTAGAGTAAGAAGGCTCCCATTTGGATTCCCATAGGAGGAATGCAAATAAACATAAAACATAATTTATAGCCCCTATGCCCTGAGGCAAACTTAAGCCTAGAGATGATAAACTTTATATGGAATAAGGGTTGGAAACTTCTTTGCACTGGTTGCTGATTTCAGCTTTATGCCAAGTGCTAGGAGCTGTTTTAGTCTTAGATATTTTGGCTACGATTCCCTACCTCAGGGCACCAGCTGGGAACTCACTCAACACCTAAACAGGTATATAGCCCATTTCTATAATTCTTTTATACATGAGGTTCTTATTAACCATGCAACCTTACCCCCTAAAAGTGCTACATATAGGGTCCCCTTGAGTTTTGTTACCTTTGGTAGCTCATTTTTTGCCGCAAGTAGGATGCTCCTTCCTATACTGTGACAAATGGGGGTGGGGGTGCCATTTGATGCATGCTCTGTACATATTAGACTTTTATGTGTTTGTGTCATGGAAAGCCAAACTTCTTGTCAGCTCAAATACTTTGGATACATGGACTTAGACTCAAGGAGGCCTGGGTTCAAGTCCTGACATTGACATACTCTAGTTGTGTGCCCAAAGACAAACCATTCAACCTCTCAAAGTCCCAGTTCCTCCCTAGGCTATATATGAAATTCAACGTGGAAATTTCCTCCAGGAATGCAGACTGGAAGATACTCTGCAACATATGTGTGCATATATAAGTATGCAACAAAAATATATAAAAGTAAATATGTATATATATGTATATATGTGTGTATACATATGTATAACTTGTGTATGTACATCTATATATATGTGCATGGATATATATTTGTGTATGTGTATCTATGCATATATGTTTGTATATGTGTGTGTGTGTAAGTGTGTATATTTTACTGGGGAACTGTCAATTTGCAATGGTGGGGGTAGTTTTCATACTGAATTTCCTACATTGATGAAAACATAAGGCTGGATAAAATTTTTTTCCATTTTTAGATTTAAAACTCTCATGAGTGACTTTTTAAGGGTGTTAATTTATTAATTAAATAGATATATATCACGGTATTAAATAACCTTTAATACCTCTTCATTTTCTTCACTATAAGTAAACATTACTGTCTGACTTTCCAAAGCAGGTAAACAACTTTCAAAGACCAAATAGTGAGTTAGATCAATCATTGGTCATACCCAATATGACATATCTTATATCCTTATGACTTGGAATAAATATAAACAAAGCAGAGGAATATAATTTTGAATAATAACAAACAAGGCAAGGGTCACTAGTTTTGAACCAGATATCAGTAAACTAGCATTTATTAAGCACTTACTATTGTGTAGGGCATTATGCTAAGTGCTGGAGATACAAAGAACAGGGGAAAAAATAGTCTCTTTTACAGTAACATTTAAGAGAGCAGGATAATCCAGTGAATAAAATAATTAGGCTTAGAATAAGAACATCATGGTTTCACTACTGACTTGGTTGGTAATCTTGGATAAGTCACTTACTATTAATAGTATCAAAACTAATAATAACATCAGATTATATGGTACATATGACCTTTTCCCAGGGTCCTGAGATCATATGCTGTATATTAATACCAATACAATCTCCATGCCCTCTCTCAGAATAAAGCATGATTGAGAACAGAGTGTTGGAGATTAGTGGTATTAAAACTGTCACCACTTTCAAAGTTAGTACTATCCATGGGGCTTTGGGTGGGGAAGGATTTGAGATTAGGATCAAGGATTTGAGACAGATATTTGCACAGTGACCCTCAGTTTTTTTTCAAGTTATGCAATTGCATATTTCATTATTTTTGGAATTTCCCTATGGTTAAAACAGCAATGTTGATGGTTTTCAATATTTATCACATTTTGGATAAGCAGCATATATCCTATTGTGTTTCCACATGTAGAGTTATGTTAAGTAGCATGGATATTTTTAACTTACACATTATTAGTAAATCACAGCAAATTTGTTCTACGTTCATAAATCAAAGATTATCCAAACTATCTGTTACAAAGAGGAAGACAACATTTGTGGATTAGTAGAGTACATTCACTTATTGAAAGATAAAAATTTTAGACTTCATGGTAGCTTAGAGATTATCTAGCTCAGCCCCCTTATTTGAAAGACAAGGAAAGGTCTAAAGATTTTAAGTAACTTAACTATGGTATAAAAATTAGTTTAATCACAGCCAGAACTGGAGTCCAGTCTCCAATGTACTTTCCATTGTATAATACTACCAACAATTCAGTCTTTTAATAAATGAGTGATTCCATTAGTGTGTGTACTCCAGTCTTCACTCGTGCAGACACAAACCCTTCATACCTCACTCATCAGAAGCAGTTGGGAAGGCAGAGTGGCTTGTATAATCAGTAAGACAGTAGGCTAAGATGGTCAGTTTTTTACCTGAAAGTTTTGAGTTACTGATTGTTGTCCTTTGTACTTGAAGAATACCAAAATGACATCACAATGTCAGGGTCAATGTATAGTGTATCCAGCTGTGGCTGATTAGACCAGTACAAGCTTGGAAAGCTCTACCATAGGTCAGGCACAAATAGTGTGTGTGAACATTTGGGATGGAGATGTCTCTAAATTTGCACATCTCACTTTTCTTTGGAACTATTGCAATTCTGCTTTGCTTATACAGCACAGCACCTTCTTTGATGTGGATGCAACATGCTAGACAGTTTAGTGCCAGTATCTCCCATGTCTCACAAACAATTCCAAAGTTCTTCAGAGAGAACTTTAGAGTGTCTTTGTATTGCTTCTTCTGACCTCCATGTGAGTACTTGCCTTGTGTGAGTTCTCCATAAAATAATCTTTAAGCAAATTTGCATCTGGCATCCAAACAATATGGCCAGCCCAATGGAGTTGTGCTCTCTTGTATTGTTAATGTATTGTTAGTATAATGTTGATACAATTTGAAGAGCTTCCCATCTATTAATAGGCCCATGTGACCTGCTTGAGTCACATGGAAGCCTGAGTCACATAGGCCTGTGGTGGGAGGAGGTTGCTGAATGGGTGAAGCAAGAAGGGGTGGAGCAGGAAGGTTAGAGAGCAGAGCTGAGAGGAAGTGAGAGCAGTCAGATCTGGGAGAGAGAGACACACAGAGCAGCAGCTAACGTGAGAGCCAGGGAGTAATTTTGCTTGAGGGTGTTCATTTGTGGGAGGGCCCTAACAGAAGACTTGGGGATGGTGGTAACCCCTGCATTGATAATGTGTATAGATTCCTTTGTTGCTGTAATGCATTTGGCTTTCTGGTGTTGGGACTTGGCTTTCTGGTGTTTGAATAAATGTGTTGGTTCTGCTTTCAATGAGGAGAGTCTGTTATATTTTGCTATTCAGAACCACGCCAGTGTATTCATAGCTACCATAGGCATTGTGAGTATTGCATTGGTGCTACACCTCTGTAGTAGTTTGAATGCTTCGCAGTTCAGCTTGAGAAAGGACCTTAGTGTCTAGTACCTTATCTTGCCAGGTGATCTTCAGACTCTTCCTAAGACAATTCAAATGGAAGTGATTCAGTTTCCTAGCATGATGCTGGCAGACTGTCCAGGTTTCACAGGCATTCAATAATGAAGTCAGCAAAATGGCTCTGTAGATCTTCAGTTTGCTAGGCACACTTTCCTCTGGAGATTCCCAAACATTGAGCTAGCTCCAGCAATACATGCATCAACCTCATCATTTATGTGGATATCCCTAGAAAATATACTGTCAAGGTAAGTGATCTTATCCATAGCATTCAAAATGGTTCCATGTATAGATGGTGTGGTGCTGGCTGGTGGAAAACCTCTGTTTTCTTGGTGTTGATTGCCAGGCCAAAATTAGCACAAGCAGCAGAGAATCAATCCATATTCTGTCACATCTCAGCCTCAGAGGCTGCTTTGGGTATACAATCATCTGCAAATAAAAAGTTGCATACCAGCTCTCCCTCCATTTTAAGTCTTGATTTGTATAGCCTTTTCAAGTTAAATAACTTACTGTCAGTGCAGTAGCTGACCTCCTTTTGTTCTTGCTGTGAGCATCTAACAATATCACTGAAAACATCATTCTAAAAAGCATGGGAGCAAGCCCACAGCCTTGCTTCACTCCATTGGTGACTGGGAAAGCTCAAGAAGATCTTTCATTATTCAGAACACGTGCAAGCAGGCCATCATGGAACTGGCATACAATACTGATGAACTTCTCTGGGCAACCAAATTTTGCCATGATCTTCCACAAGCCCTCATGACTGACAGCATAAAGGCCTTGGTCAAATCAACAAACATAGCATGTAGATCTTTGTTCTGCTGCTGGCACTTCTCCTGGAGCTGTCAGGCACCAAATATTATATCTACTGTTTCTCAGCCCTTTCTGAAGCTACATTGACTCTTGGTCAGAAGACCATCTTCCAGATTATTAATTAGCTGATTAGGGAGGACTTTGGCAAGAATTTTGCTGGCAATGATCAAGAGAGAGATACCACCACCCTCAGACCCATGATTGTCACAGGACAACCTATTTATTTTTTATTTTATAGAGATAGACAATGGAGGCATCTTTGATCTCCTGGAGGATAACTTCCTCTTGCCATGTAACCTGGGCAATTTCAGTCAGCCTTTGGATGAACAGTGCACCCCCTGCCTTGTACATCTCTGCTGAAATGGAATCAGCACCAGGCACTTTGCCACATGAGAAGAATCTAATGGCACTTAAAACCTCTACTTCAGTTGGAAGTTCACCTTGAGAGTGATTGACTTCAACCTGAAAATTTCAGTCAATAACTTCAGCAGTGGTTGATGATGGAAGTATTCAGCCCATCTCTCCAGGATCATATCCTTATCACTGATCAGTGCGACTCTGTCAGCACTTGGACCATAGGTCTTCGGCCCCTAAATAGCCTTCAGGGTATCATAGAAATGCCTGGGTTGTTACAATAAGCATAAAACTGCCTTTTTATTGAGCCAAGAATCTTACATCTTTCTAAGCTTCATTTGCACTTTACTTTTGATGGGAGTTAAACCCTGCTTTCTTATAGACAGATGAATTATCCTGCTGGTAAACTCTATGGAGTTCTTATTTTTCATTTAGTTGCTTCTGAATTTCTCCATCTTTTCATCAAACCAATATTGATGTTTGTGAGTGTTCTGGCCTAGATGAGTAAATGTGGTGCTATAGCCAAATCTCTGAAAGCTGTCCATTCCTTTTCTGTATCACAATTGCAGCCCTGTGTTGGCTCAGCTTTTCCTCCAAGTCAGCAACAAATTGTTTGAGCACAGAGAAGCACTCTAATCTGTCGACTTTAAATCTTCTGTCTTGCCTTGGGACTGGTGCTTTTGTTGAATGTGAATATCTGCCTTGGGAAAGATAAGTCTATGTTTGGTCCAGCAATCTGCTCCACACACCACCTTTGTCACTCACATCCTTCCTGTCTCCTCTTCTATTAAATGCCAATGTTAGCTGTTAGGGTGAATTCAAAAAGTTTTATTGCATTTAGGTAAACAGAAGGCAATGTTGCTGATGAGAAGAAATGCACCAGTCTTCAGTAGTGATTGTTGCTGTTGCTGTTTCCAACTCCATTCCTCCCAAGGACTCCCTGCCATGTTTGATACTCTGTGCCTAGTCTAGCATTAAAGTCATCCAGAATTACAAGATTGTCTTCTTTCAGCAAATTAATCATGAGAGCTGGGTGGCGTGTGGCCACCAAAGGTGGAAAGCAGCCTTGAAAAAAGGGCTCAGCAGCCTTCACACCAGAGGTACCAGTCTTCCCTGAACACATCATATACCCTATTGAGTTACTAAACCAGCTCTATCTAATATTCCACATTCTAACATATTTTCTATTGAAACCATTCATTTCAAAACCTTTAAACACTATCTGCTATTATTACATAATTGAAATGAATGCAGTTTATTTTACCATCAATATCAGATTTCCTGCTAATCTTTGAGCTATTTACTATGGCCAAAAAATACATCACTTGGGGGACAACCTGGTGATGAGACTCTCCTCAGTTTAATGAGGCTGGTCCTTCAGATAACATTCCATCTTTAAGCTAGGCCCAGGCTAGAATTCTCTCAAGCTTTGTGGGACCTGCCTTTCTTGACTAACACAGGCTTTGGGAGAGCAGGATCATTTCATGACACAATGATACAACAAAGTAGGACTTCAGCAGAAGTTGTTGCCAATAGTTATTGTTTAAAAAAAACTCTTGGACAGGATGGAACAATGTCAGCTGGATGATAGTAGAGTGAGAGTCATAACTGGTTTAATAATCATAACCAAAGACTGTTGGTTAGTGAGCTGTTGTCAACATTGAGGAAGGTCTCTAGTGGAATGCTCTTTAGCCCTATTTTATATATTTTTATATTTATGTTTTATATTTATATTTTTGTCAATTCAAAATTAAAAACCTAATAAAATACCTAACGTGCACACAAAACAATGTGCTAAGTACTAAAATCAATCATTTGGATGAAGACAGAATACATGTGAATAAACAGATAGCATATTTTATTTTGTCTTTGTGACCCAGCACATAGTAGGTGTTCAATAAATGTCTGCTGAACTGGAATGAATTACTGAATGACATAGGGCTAGTACTCTTCTCTGGATCTGGAAAGATTTCTAGAAGAGGAACAATGGGCCAAATTAAACAAGAATTTTAATGAGTTTTGAATTTTAATGGGGAGAAATATAAGCTCTTATACATACTTTGGTTCAAAAATCAATTGTATAAGTAAAGAATGGATTAAGCAGATCATATTTTTAAAAAAATACTTGGGAATTTTAGGGGGCCCATTGCTCATATAGAAACTGACTAAAATCATCCAGAATATATGGCAAGAGGAAGTCATCCCCAAAGAGCTTAAGGATGCCTCCATTGTCCATCTCTATAAGGGAAAAGGAAACAGGCTATCCTGTGACAATTACAGGGGGAATCTCTCTCCTAGTCATTGCTGGCAAGATCGTTGCCAGAGTCTTCCTTAATCAGCTGATTGATCATCTGGAATATGGTCATCTGCCCAAGAGTCAGTGTAGCTTTAGAAAGGGGCATGGAACAGTTGACATGGCATTTGCTGCTCGACAACACCAAGAGAAATTCCAGGAGCAGAACACAGGTCTGTATATAATGTCTGCTGACCTGACCAAGGCCTTTGATACTGTGAGTTGTGAGGGCTTGTGGAAGATCGTGGTGAAATTGGGTTTCCTGGAGAAGTTTGTCCATATTGTATGTCAGTTTCATGATGGCATGAAGGTTTTGGATGAAGGAGGGTGGTCTCCATACGTTCCCAGTCACCAACAGAGTGAAGCAGGATTGTGTGCTTATTCCCATGCATGATGTTTTCATGATGTTGTCAGATGCTTTCAACGAGGATGGTGGTAAACTATTTAATTTTAAAAGCCTACAAGCCAAGACCAAACTGGAGGGGGAATTGGTACACAATTTTTTGTTTGCTGATGACTGTACTCTCAGTGCTCGCTGCAACCTCTGAGGCTGAGATACAACAGAATATGGATTAATCCTCTGCTGCTTGTGCTAATTTTGGCCTAACAATCATCACCAGGAAAACAGAGGTCCTCCACCAGCCAGCACTGCACCATCCATATGTGGAACCACAGGTCACAGTAAATGGAGAAGTTTGGAACGCTGTGGAAAAGTTCACTTACCTTGGCAGCTAATCTTCTTCAAACATCTGAAAGCCTGTCATGTGCAAGAAGGTTTAGATTTATTCTGCGTACCTCCAAAAAGCAGAACTAGGTAACCAGTTAATTCTGTTGAAGTTAGAAGGCAGATTTCTATTCAATCACTTAACCAGTATTTATGAAGTGCCTACTATGTGCTAAGTGCTGGGGATACAAGAACAAATGATAAACTAAGCCCTACTCACAAAAAAGTTTACATTCAAATCTATCAAGAAAAAATATTTCTTAGGCCTTTACTATATGTGTGCTAGGCACTGTCCTAAGGGCTGGGGATACGAAGAAAGGTTAAAAAATAAAGAAGGTCATGCTCTCAAAGAACTCACAATCTCAGCTGAAAGGGACTTTGGAGGCCACTTAGTTTAACCCCATTTCTACCAAACCACACTCTTGAAGATGACCTTTAGAGAAAAGAAACCTACTGCTTACTTCAAAAGGCAGCCTTTTCCAGTTTGGGATAGCTCTCAGTGTTAGAAAGTTTTCCTATCTGGCTGATATCTGTCTCTGCAATTGCCATTCAGCATTTCTGTTTCTGCAGATTAAAACCAAACCCTGTTTGACAGGAAAAAAACATCAAATTCTTGAAGACACCTGTCATGCCCTTACCTATACACACAGGTAGTTAAGCAATTGAACTATCTTCTGACTTGAGGAAACCAGCATCCTTTTCCCACTACAACTACTACTTTCCCCAAAAGAACAAGACCTCAAACCAAAACTAGGCATTCAGTTAATTAGCAAGTGAGGACGGCTAGGTGGTGATGTGGATAGAGTGCTTGGCCTGGAGTCAGAAAGATTCATCTCTTCCTGAGTTCAAATCTGGCCTCAAACACTTCCTAGATGGGTGACCCTGGGAAAGTCACTTAACCTATTTGCCTCAGTTTCCTCATTTGTAAAATGAGCTGGAGAAGGAAATGGCAAACCACTCCAGTATCTTTGCTAAGAAAACCTCAAGCAGGGTCATGAAGAGACAGACACAACTGAACAAAAGCAGCTGGCCTGACCGAATCTGCCAGGGCTCCTTGTTCATTAGGCTACAAAAGTCTTCTGATGCTGCCACATATTGTAGCAACATTTTCCAAACTCACTTCATCACATAACACTTCAGGTTTTGAAATATACTGACAAAACCCCAGGAGTTGGAGAAACTTTTACATAAATTTGGGGAAATTAAGCCCACTTTCATAATGAAAAGTGCCCCACACATATTTGAGCATAATTTCTTATTTAATATTTTAGGGACCAAGAGTGTTTGCATTTTTTTTCTTATAACAGATATTCATATCACATGAAGCACCAGAGTTATGCAGAAAACCTTTTGAGAAACACTGACACAGTGGAAAGAGCCCTAAAAGAGTGAGAAAACCAGAAGTATCTTGGTTTCCAAGTGTGTAGCCTGAGACAAAGCACTTCATCTTTTGGACCCTACTTTCCTCACCCATAATATGGGTGTGCTAATACCCGCCTCACTCTTAGGTTTCTTGTGACCATCACATGAGCTCACAGAATCACAGGCTTAGTGCTGAGACGGACCTCAAGAGATCATCTATTTCAAACTACTGATTTGTCGGATAAAACTTAGGCCTAAGAAGGTTGTGACTTTGAAGGCTCAAGGTAACAGAGATAGTAACTAGCACAAAGATTCAAATCAGGTTCCACCCGTTCCTTTTACAAATAAGGTAAATGAGGTTTACAGGGATTTGTCCATGGGGTCGTACAGCTGAGTACACATCACTCACAAGAATCCACGTCTTCTGACTCTAAATGTAGGAAACCTCAAAAATCTAGTTTATTTCACGATCCAGTAGCTACAGAAGCTCTATCAGGGCAGGTGGAAGGAAGGCGATGGAGAGTACACCTAGCTTTGGTAGTGGTAAGGAGGGGCGCCACTGTAACGAGGTAAGACCCGTGCCCACCACATCCCCCTGAACGGATAACCCCCATTTCGTGCTCCGCGACCCCTACGCTTTCTGCGGGTGTCCAGACACCCGGGACTCGTTAGGCACTGGGATTGGTGCACCTGAAAAACTGTTCTGGGGGCCTCCCCACCAGCACAACACCTAAGACACCCCCACCCCCGCTGCGCCCCTTAACTCCCGCATGCGCTCATTGACAACGCAAGGCCCGAGTTAGGGAGGGGTCGGCCAGCTAGCGAGGTGAGCGGGTCTAGGAGCGGTCACGAGACCACAGACACGCGGCCCGGAGAGATGCGAATCCCCTGAGGCCTAGCCTCCGGATCCGCGGGGCCTCAGCCCTGGGTGAGAGAGAAGCTCCAAATCCCGGGCTGAGGAGCTCGGATCCCGCCCGCCCATCGCCGACTGAGCCCGGCTGAACACACCCCAGCCTCGGGCAAGGGCAAGTCCAAGGGGAGGCCGCCGGGCCAATGGCTGAGCCGAGGACGCGAGCCCGAGTGCGGAGCCTGCGCACTGTGCGCTGCGCGCCCCGCCCCCAGCCCTTCCTTCTCTGCACTCCCAACCCCCCGGCGGCCGCGTGCGCGCGCGCGCCCCTCAGCACGGAACCCAAAGGGCGCCTGCGTTCTGGAGACCGAGCGTTCAGTGTCCCCTCCCCCTGCGGGTCTGGACCCGAGCTCGCGGGGCTAGAGCTTTGGTCTCCTAGCGACGCTCGCGAGTCACAACAGCTGTCCTCCAGGCTTGCCTTTGTTTGGGAGTCCTTAAAAAAAAAAAGCCCCAGGGCCTCCCTGGGCGCACTCCATGACCGGGTGCCCCATGACTGAGAAGACAGAGGATAATTTGACCTCCCCCAAGGAAGGAGATGGGTGAGACCCACAACCTTGACCTTCGTAGCTTCCCCCTCCCTTTCCTCTCTTCCATGCATTTCTAGGAGTGCTTCCAGGTTCCACCTCTTTAAGTTCTCTTTTAGTCCACATGTGAAGAGGTATTGAGTAAGATTCGCGGGGTAAATAGACAAGCACCTGCAGACGGAGGAAACTAGCTTGGGGACATCTCTGTGGACCAGCCAAGTCTTATGAATAAGCGCAGTGAGCGGCTGCCTTCCAGGTGTGATTTGAGGTTGACCCTCCTCCCGAAAGTCTTCCTCCTGGAACCTGCAGGACTTTGTCACTCATGACCGAACTCTACCATTAGAGCCAATGCTTAAAAGCTTAATTGCCCCCAGAAAATGCAAATCCTTCTGAAGCAATACGTTTAGAGATTTAAGACTTTTGTGGTAAGTTTTCCAGAGCCTTCCCTGAGAAGACTACCCCAATAGACTGGTGGAAAGAACCTGGAGACTGGGATTCTAGTCCCAGCATCGAGGAAAGAACAATAGGCATGGATGGGGGAAGGAGTCAAGGAGCATTTGTTAAGCACCTAGTTACTATGTGTCAGGCACTGTGCCAAGCACTGGGGATGCAAAGATAGGCAAAAACAACAACAAAAGGAACCTACCATCAAGGAGCTTATTTTCTAATGAGAGACAACACGCAAACAACAATGTATATACTGTGCAAGCACAATGTAAACGAAATAATCTCAGAGGGAGGGCACAGACTTGAGGAGAATTAGTAAAAGCTTCTTGTAGAAGGCAAGAATTGAGCTGAGACTTGAAAAGAGCTAGGAGGCAGAGATGAGAAGAGACACCATTCCAGGCATCAGGCACAGCTAGTGAAAAATGCCTGATCCCAGAAATGGAATGTCCTGTGAAGGGGTCTCTCAGTGGTAGAATACATGGAAGACAGTAAGGTTTAAGAAAGCTGTGAGGTAGGAAGGGGCCAGGTTGTAAAGGGCTACACAAGCCAAACAGGATTTTGTATTTGATCTTCCAAGTAATAGGGAGCCACTGGAGTTTTATTGAATAGTGAAGTGACGTGGTGATACCTGTACTTTGGTAGCTGAGTGAAGGAGGGACTGAGTTGGGGGAGACTTGAGGCAAGGACATGAACCAGAAGGCTATTGCAGTAGTTCAGGCATGACTTGATGAGAGCCTGTAACAGGGTGGCTACGTCAAAGAGGATGTATATGAGATGTTCTGAAGGTACTTGGGGACAACTTTGGGAACTGGCAACAAGTAACATATGAGGGGTGAGTGTGGCTGAAGACTCAAGGATGATACCCTAGGTTGTGAGTCAGAGAGAATGATGGTGCCTTCAAGAGTAAAAGGGAAGTTAAGAAGACAGGGGGATTTTGAGAGAAAGATAATGACTTCATTTTTGGACATGTTGACTTTTAAGTTACCTATGGTACATTCAGTACAAGATGTCCAAATTGGCAGTTGGAGATGTGAGACTCAGCAGAGAGGGTAGGGCTGGATAGATCTAAGAACAATCTACACAGAGATAGTTGAATCCATGGAAGCTACTGAGATCACTAATCAGAATAGTATACGTAGAGAAGAGAACGCCCAGAACAGAACCTTGGAGATCATCCATGGTTAGTGGAGCAACCCATATGAAGATCCAACAAGAGAGACTAAGAAAGGAGTCAGGTAGGAGAATCAGGAGAGAGTGGTGTCACAAAAACCTAGAGCTGCAGAGAAGACAAGAAGGAGGATTGAGAGAAGGCCACTAGATCTGGCAATTAAAAGGTTATTGGTACCTTAGGAGAGAGCAATTTCAATTGAATGAGGAGAATGCTAACCTCAGAGTATATATACACTTCTTCAGGTTCAGCCCACAGAAGGTGTCAAACTCATGTGACTTAGGCTTTCTTGTGACTTAAGCAGGTCATTAAAGACTCTTGATTCAAACAAAGACAAGTCTCAATCAAAGGCTCTTGATTACCTTAATGCTGAGAAGAGCTAGAACTCCAAAAGAAAAAGAGAGCAAAACAAAAAGTCCCACTTTGCTTGCCATTACACTTGGATAAAGATGTAGATGGCATATTCATCAGATCTACAGATGACACAAAGGTAGGAGAGATAGAGCTAACAAAATAGTTGAGGATACAACCAGGATCCAAAAGGATCTTAACAGGTTGGAGGACTGGGTTGAATCTAATAAAATGAAATTCAATTAGGATAAATATCAAATCTTACATTTGCATACAAAGTCAAGTATAAGATAGATACTAGTTTTTCTGAAAAAGATAAGGGGGGAAGGATCTTTAGTGGGTTTCAAGTTCAATATGAGTCAGTATTTCAGATTTTAAAAGCTCAACGCAAAGCTTCCAAGAATAGGGAAGTAGTAGCCCAGCTATATACTCTGCCCTCATCAGACGCTCAGCCAGAGACTGTATTTAGTTCTGGGCATTGCAGTTTAAAGATATTGATAATAAACTGAAGAGTGTCCGGAGAAGGGTAACCAGGATAGTGAAGGACTTTGAATCAGTGTCATATGAGACCCAGTTGAAGGAACTGGAGATCTTTAGCTTGGAAAAGAGAAGATTCATTCTGCACATCATGATAGCTGTCTGTAAGTGTTGGAAGGGTTGATATGTGAAGGAGGGTTTAGACTTGTTTGTTCTCTTTGGACCCAGACAAGAGAACCAGGAAGCAATGGGTGGGATTTGCAAAGGGGCCAGTTGAGGCTTGGTATGAGGAACAGCTTCCTCACCATTAGAACTGTCTGTCTAGAAGTAGAAAGGGCTGCCCTGAGAGGGAATGGGTCCCTTTTCCTTTGGAAGTCTCCAGTCAGTCTCAATGATTACTTGTTGTGTAGGTAATACTGAGGATTCCTTATGTGTATGGGTTGGACCAGATGGCTACTCCGGTCTCTTCTAAACCCCCAGATTCTGTGATAGAGTTAGAGGAAATTTAGTGAATTAGTTGGACCAGGTGGCTACTCAGGTCTCTTTTAAACTCTCAATTTCTGTGATGGAATTAGAGGAAATTTAGTGAAAATGAGGTAGGTAAGACTTCACTTGATTTTAAAGTTGGAAAGACTTATGGTATTTTCAGCCTGATATACAAGACAGGTTTTAATACTGAGTATCCACCTAGTCAGGACTGCTCCCATTCCTCTCTAAACTTAATATTTTATTTACTCATCTTTTTGTGGGACAAAGGAATTATTGAATTTTTTAAACTTTTTTGATAAACTAAGTTACAGTATGATAAGGGAAACTGAAAATTTGCTCCAGATTGGGTTACTAGTTTAGGAGGCTAGTGAATTAGGGAAGTTAATGTCAACAAAGGAAGCAAATGGGAATTATTAGAATTATTAGAAATTAACAATGCCACAATTTAATAAACATTAGACTATTCTCCTGGGGTGGAAAGACCTAGTAAATAGGGAAGGTAAAAATATCCAGAAAATTAAATAGGATCATAGATTTAGAACTAGAAGAATCTCAGAGGCCACCTAAACTAATTCCTTCATTATATAGATGGGAAAACTGAGGCCCAGAGAGTTTAAATAAAGACTTGCCCTTGGTCACAGAACAAGTATTAGGGGCAGAATTTGAACCCAGGTCTTCCTAACATGAAATGAAACATACTAGCCACTACTCCCCTGAAGATAATTGAAAACAAGTTTTTCCATTTATTATTTGCCTGTGAATAATGGCTATTTACAAAATTACCAAAGAAATAAAACTACTAATGAGTACTAAATGCTTATTATTGTAAATGAGAAATAAGCAACAAGTATTTGTTAAGCCCCTGTTATGTTCTAGGCGTTGTGCTAGGGGGCTTAGGATACAAGGACAAGCATGAATGAATGAATTTGAAATGAAATGTGAATGAAAATGAAACAGTCTGCCCACAAGAAACATATTCTATCTAAGAGCTTGCATTCTCTATATGTGAGATAAGACTCATCAATCATTTCTGTAAACTTGTCACACTTAAAATTGTCTCATCCCCTTCTTCTAGATTTTGCATCATTTTGGTCTAAAATAATTGAGTGTTCGGGCCATAATTCTTACTTTACCTTTTTTCTCATTCTTTTCATTTGACTACTGTATTTTCTTCCTGCTTTCATTTCTAACTTAAAATGTTAAAGGTGTTACTTTTCAAATATATGTATATATGTAAATATATATGTATATTAAAAGCTCTTCTCAAGATTTGACTATTACTGTGTAAGGGTAAGTCTCATTTGAGCTGGAGGGTTGAAGGAACACAAATAGAAACATTGCAAAGTAAAGAAAGACCTTTCATCTGTAAAGGAAGCATTCTGTTGTTATTTAGTTATTTTAAAGTTGTGGCAGACTCTTCATAATCTGTCTTGGGGTTTTCTTGGCAAAGATACTGGTTTGCCATTTCCTTCTCCAGTTAATTTTACAGATGAGGAAACTGAGGCAAACAGGGTTAAGTGACTTGCCCAGGGTTGTGTAGCTAGTGTCTGAGGCTGGATTTGAACTCAGGACCTAACTTCAGGCCCTTTGTGTTTCTTGAATAGCTCAACTGCATATGATAATGCCAGCAAAGACACTGAACTTGTCCCTGGTCAAAGGCTGTTTCTTTGCCTTTGCCCCAGTTACCCAGCTGTGTAAGACCCCAACAGTTATATGGCTGACCATTATAAATGAAGGAGAGATCCTTCACTGAAGGAATCTGCTCTAATCCCAGAAAGAACTATCAAACAAGAAAGACTATATCTCTTCTCCCTCCTACAAAGAAGTGACGAGGAGACCCCAGTTCCTAAGGGATTTAGAGAGGTTTCTACTAATTCCCAGCTAAGGGTCACTGCCATTACTAAGACAGTTGTAGAACTCTAGCTGAAAAGAACACAGAAACACCTAACTGAACTAGAGACTAGAGGTGGTAGAGACCACAGCTGCCCTTGTGACAGTCTGGCCCTGTCCAGCAGCTGAGTTACCTGTCTGGCCTAGCCTCAGAGAAGCTGAGCACACTCAGTTCAGCTCAGCAGTATGTCATCACAGCCTGTTAAGACCCTGCAGTCTGTGAGAAATGTGCTTAGCCTAGCAGGGGGACAACAAATGATCACTGACTCCGGGTGTGACCTTTGGGAAGACACCTCAGAGAAAGGAAGGGCATCAGGGCTCTACAGTTCCAGTTATGAGTTTCCTTACTCATGTGTGTTTCCTATGTATATCCCTTACCACCATTGGATTGTAAGTTTATGCCCAATCTTCCCCTTCACAGACTGTGCTTGTACTTGTGGGAGAGGGTGCACCAGGTTTGGGGGAGAAAAGCTTTGTAACCGCTGTTCTTGCTATGCCGTTTGAGCAAATGTTTTTTTCCTAAGAACTAACAGATCACACTGACTGATTGTAAGTTGGAAGCATATTAGTGAGGGCTACGGTGTCAGGCATAACCACCCACAGGGCAAACCCTAGAATACAAATATAAGTTGCCCTGCAGGGAACCTAACCTGCCAATGCCAGTGTGTCAGATGACAGAATGAGCTTAGAGGGACTACTACTACTACTCCTACTACCCGCTCCATTATTATTATCATTCATCATCATCATTATCTGACCTTTTTTATACTCTCTTGTTTATAACTACCTAAAAACAGGGAAGAAGAAAACTTGACAATAATAACCAGCATTTATATAATACCTTTAAGGCTTGCAAAGCACTTTATATCCCAAACATTATTTTGTATTTTATTTCTAAGCCTAATTTTAGCATGTTCTTTCTTTTCACTGACAATGCTGGATACAATTTGGTCGTTGTGTAAGTCACATATAGAACTTAATAGGTGAATTTTTAAAAAGCACTAAAAGATAATGAAGAATTTTATTTGGGTATGATGGTAGCATCAGTATTTCCTACTCTAGAAAAGATCAAAGAATCCTGTTTGGCTTTGCCTTTCTCGATCCTTAAGTTAACCTTGAAAATTTAACTGACTAGAAAGGTACATGTAAAGATAATATTAATCCACATTTACACAGCATTATATCACTCACATTTATGTATAGCACTCTTACTATTTACAAAGCATTTTCCTTACAGATTTATATACAGATATGCCTGGTAAGAATATTAAGGCCTAGAAACATGAACTGACTGACTCATGGTCTGGTTGCTAGTAAGCATTGGAGTTGATGGATTCAAAATACTATTTCAAACCATGTGATCAGACTTTGAGTGACTTGATATAAGTTCTTCAGGTTGCATGCTTTTATCACCATTCTTTACTATAAATAAGATTCTGCATAAGGTGTTAAAAATTTTAATGAGAAGTCATTATCAGCCCAGGTCTCTTAGTTTTGTTTTTTAAGTAATATTTTTCAAAAACAAGAGCATTTTAACAATCTAGTCAGCTCAAAACTATTTTCATGATAATAGCTAACATTTAAATACTACCCTAAGGTTTATAAAATACATACATTATTTCATTTGCCCCCAGAAGTGCTGAGAGATAACCATTTTGGGCCTTCTCATCTCTATTTTTATAGAAGCTTAAAGCAATCACTCACCCCAAGGGTCACAGTGGTTGGGAGATGCAGGATTTAGGGTTAGGTCTCTCCCAAAACAAGACTCAGCATTCACTCCATCGTCACCACTGCCTATGCTACTTTAAGGGGCTAGCTGAAACCCATAGGGAATTTGCATAGTATTTTATGTGATTACCAAATGATCAGTGAATATCAAAATACTAATTGGTATAAATGGATTTTTTTTCAGAAAAGATAATGGTAAAATACCAGATGTTCATTTGCCAGATATAGTAAAGAGAAAAGAAAAAGACAAATATGAAAAAGAAGCTGAAAAAGCAGAGCAGCGTTCAGAAAACACATGTCCCAGGAGACCACATGTTACGTATGCCAAATTCATAAGAACTAATGCAAGATTCTATAATGAGCCGGTGAGCTACATAGAACACCTGAATATGGGAGATGAGCAGGTAGGTCTGATGTTAAGTATCACTGCCTTAAAAAGGGGAATAATATTATATATGCATTATATATAGATGTAGACCTAGGTTCAGAAATAATCCAAGGTAATTCCATGTTGGACTTGAAGGGAATGATTTGTGTTCACACCATACCTAGTAGAATTGTTCTGTTCAATTCAACAAACATTTATTAATTTAGACCATCAAGGACCACTCTGCCTAGTTTCCTGACTTTTTCATTGATGATGCCAGGCACATACACCCTGGTGGTGGAACACCTTGGGGTGTGCTAGTGTTCCACTCAACACTGAAGGCACCAGGGAGAACACCAGGTCCTCCATGCTTCTTATAGAGCTACTACTGCCTCTGTGTCTCAACTCTACCTTTTTTGTGAGTAAAGCTTTTCAACTCATTAGCCAAGGGGATGTGGTCAAATTATAGGAAGGAAATGAGCATTTATTAAATGCCTACAATGTGCTAAACTACCCCGAAGAAACTAAGGCTGACAGGTTAAGTGACTTGCCTGGGATTACACTACTAGGACGTGTCAGGTTTTCTTGACGCCAGGCCTAGTACTCTATCCATTGTGTCACCAGCTATTTATACAGTTCAGCTCTTGGTTCAAGGCATTACCAAACCGGTAAAACTATGTCCTTCCTAGCACTGGTTTACTGTATTTCATTGAACTATACTGGAGTCAGCCACACAAGTATGGCTTTGCCAGTGACCAAAGCACTAAGAGGTACAATCAAAGCATATTCAAACTACCACTCTGCAGGCTTTGCCCACCACACCTTCTCCCAGATCTAGTCCAGTTACAACCAGTCTTTTGGCATGCCCAAACCCAGTAGTTCTCTGACACATCCTAGCTAGTGAGACTCAATGACCTCCACTGGAGGCTCCATAGGACCCCAGTGTTGGATTTCCCGAAGCTTTGCTTATTTTCTACCTCCAGGAAGGCCTCAAGCCAAACTAGGAAATGCCCCCAAATCATTTCCATTTACAGTTCTATTGCAGGCAATAACTCTGTTCCTACCCTCCTACTCTTTTCCAACATTGTTGAGTGAGTTTCAGTGACTTTGCTATACTTCCCTCCTTCAGATAGCTTGAAAATCCAGTATACTTACTGAGAAATCCTCCACGTGGCTCATATCCCCAAACAAATAATTTTTTTTAAAAAAGAGGGGAAGGACATAGAAGTATAAAAGTATTTACAGCAGCTTTTTTGGTTGTATGAAAGAACTGGAAATAGAGCATATGCCAATCAGTTGGGAAATGGGTGAACAAATTATAGCAAATGAATGTAATAGAATATTATTGTACCATAAAAAATGATGAAAAGTACTCATTCAGAGAAACCTGGTATGATGTATGAATAGTGTACAGAAATAGGAATACAATTTATACAGTGAATTATAAGAGCTTAAAGAAAACAACTGTGAAAGACTTAAAAATTATGCTCAATAGAATAAGCAGTCTTGACTACAGAAGACTGAAGCCTATTTCCCACCTTTTGGCAAAGAGGAGATGAACTAGAGTGCCCAATGAGACATACCTTCTTAGATATGTCTAATGTATGGATTTATTTTTCATTGCTGTTCTTATTTGTTACAAGAGAGAGGGAGGATTTTTGGAGAGGGTATCAGATAATGATAGTGATACTTAAAAAAAAAAGAACATTATTTTTAAAAAACAAAAGAAAAAGAAAACTTAGAAAGGGATGCAGACAAGCAGGGCAGTGTTGGAACTACCATGTTAAATTTGAAATATACTAAAAAAAGAAAGAAAGAAATCACCCAAGCTGTAAGAAGTAGGGATTCACAGTTTCCTACTGCTGTTCTCTTTTTCTCTTCTTTGTATATGGAAATGTTTGTGTTTGTTGATATTACCCTGGTTAATAATAAAAAGAAAAAAAGGTTAAAATAATAAAAAGACTGGAGTTCAGGGAAGAGATTCAGGTTCTGTATATAAATATGGGAGCAGTTTGGTGTAACATATCAAATGCTGGTCTTATAAACAGGAAGACCTGAGTTCAAGTCCTGTCTCTCACTTGTTATGTGACTGAAAGCAAGTCATTTAATATTTCTGAGCTTTAGTTTCCTTACCAATAAAATGGTGCCAATAATCTTTGTAATAACCATCTCACAAGGAAGTTGTGAGGCTCAAATAAGATATATGTAAAATGCTTTCCAGACTTTAAAGTAATATGTAAATGTCATTATTATTTATTTTTAAAACATTTACATACAAATTTAGCCATTGAAGCTATCCATCTCCTATCTTTTACCCTCCTTTCTTACTACATGACCAGCCAAACTCCTCTTCCATGTTTTTTTGATAAGCAATTTAAAATACTTTGGAAGTCTTTTAAGATTGATGTTAACATCTATTATAACAATTTCAGGCAGAGAAATGAATAAGTCCGATGCCATAAAGAGGAGACCAAAATAGTGTTAAAAACCACATTAGTCAGCAAACACTTGATCTCCTTGCTAAGTGGATATATATGACAGTCAAGTACAACAGCAGTCTAAAATGTAAACTCATTTGTAAAATCCTACAGAGATGGATGATAGGAAGGAATGAAAAGAAGAAAGGAAGGGAAGGAAAGGATAAAAGAAAAAGAAGGAAGGATTTATTAAACACCTACTATAGAACAAGAGTATGCTAAGTCCTTTATAAATAAGGTTTTAAACACTGTCACTAAATAAAATTAAAGTAGTATAATGAAAAAAAGTGAAAAGACCCAAGTAAAACATTTAAGGATGAAAATAAAAGAATAACAAATGGATGAAAAAATGGAAAAGATCTGTAGTGTTTTTTTTTTATAACTAACTCTTTTTTTACCATCGGGGAAAACGGAGCTTCCCCATTTGTGTTCTAATGTCATAGTTCCGCCTATTTTTCTTGCGTTAGTTGAAATGGCACTGAAGAAAATAAATAGGAAAAAAGCAGTTGAACCAGACCAAGCATATATGGAGGAAGTTCTTGCTAGAATTGACAGAACCTTGAGGGTGTCGAGAGATGGGTTTTCAAGGTGTCTGAAGGAGGGGAGTATAGCAAAGGCACTGAAAAAAATTTAATCTAATTGTTACCCCCCCCCCAAAAAAAGGTTGCCAAGTATCAGTATCCATTGATCCTTTTTCCCATCCATATAATATTTTTATGCAAATAATTACCACGTATCAAATACATCCTTAATGATGGCAAAAGGTAAGCTTTTAAGAGTTATATTCCACAGTAGAACATGCTTTTACCATCTCACAGTTGATTGAAAAATGTAGACTATAAAAGATCTCACTGTGCTTACTATTTGCTGACTAAAAAGTCTTTGATTTGCTATAGAAAAGTGCAGCCCTAAAGGCTTTTCTCTAACAAGTTATCTCCCAGGAATATGTCAAAATTGCATAAGATTGCTTGACAGACATAATAATAGTGATAACTCTTGTTTGATGACCCTCATTAATTTCAAGCAAGATATAAAACAGGTAGACATACTTACTAGAGATGTTCACATGTGAAAAATGGAGAAGGTTCAGCATAGACTCCAAAGAGGGGTTCTGTGGGGATTGTGAGTTCCTTCAGATGATCTTATTTGTAGATAATATTGTACTGATTACATCAAGCCCTGGAACCTTGTATAGTCTCCTCAGTGAAATCCAGGATCATTCAAAAGTCCTGCCTAACTACCCACAGATTAAAAAAAAATGTCAATGACAAATCAATCTATAGAGTATGTGTGTAGTTATTTATCTTAGATATTGCCAATGGATGATGAGCAACGCACAGAATTTAACAGGATAAAAAACAGATTGAGTTGCCTTTGGGACATTGAATGGCGACTTTTAATGACCCTAAGTTTCTTCTTTTAAAAAAAAAAGCACATCTTTTTTAATTCCAGTAGTCTTCAGTGATGGAATCCTTAGAGTCACGTAAAACTGTAGCCTCTGAAGAATTAAACTTGAACATCACTGAAAGGACAGTGGAGAGGTGTATGTGTCAGCTCTACTATAAATTACAAACAAAAAAATTCATTGGAAAAAAGAGTATGAAAGATGGCATCAAAGTGACATGACCAGAAGAATAACCAGAGTGAGGAACAATGGATACTCCGCATAGTCCATTGGTATCCAGGCAATATAAAATGGGATTCAAGGAAGCTCTCAGTTGAGTAGACCTCTTGTAGAGAACTTATGGGAGGATATGGATAAGAATATCACAGGAAATGGAGGTATGTATGAGTTAGAATATGGATCACTGAAATGAATAACCATATCGCTTACCCTCTGTGAACCTCAGTTTCTTCATCTACAAAATAGAAATAATACTAGCTCCAATATGTATGTCACAGGGCCATTAGGAGGCTTAAATAGCATCAGGCATGTAGAGAGACTGTTGTAACTTTAAAGTTCTGCATAAATGGCACTTATCTCATGGCTGTTATCCACAAAGATATTCAAAATAGAAAAACATAATTTAAATAGTCACAGACTCTCAGAGTTGACTGGAACTTCAGAGGCCTAGTCCAGTGTATACCTAAGTAATACCATATCATATCCCAGAAAACTTTGTAAAGGAAAACTTATTGCTGCTAGAAGCAGCCCATCTCACTTTTGGAAGTTTTTTCTTAAATTAGGCCTAAGTTTGCCCTGTTATAATTTCCACCCATTGTCTCTAGTTCTGCCCTGAGGAAATAAGCAGAACAAAATCTAATTGCTCTTCTCATGTTGATACAAAACAGTCTCTCAAATACTTAAAGAAACTACCAGGCTTATCCATCCCCAGGTCTTCTTTTATGCAGGTTAGACCTCCCCATCTCCTTTAACCAAGCTTTCTATGGCATGATCTCTTCACCAGAATGTTTTCCCTTCTGTGGACAACTGCAGCTTACCTTCCTAAAATGCGGTGGCCAGCATTGAAAATAACACTCCAGATGCAGTCTGACCAGGGCAGAAGATAGTGGGACTATTATCCCCCTAGTCCTAAACACTATATATGCCTTCTTTAATGAATCCTAAGATTTCATGAGCTTTCTTGGCTGTCTTATTCCATTATTATAGCTAGTATTTGTATAGTACATGAAGGTTTGTAAAACACTTTACCAATATTTCATTTTATTCTTAAAAACAAGGTAGTTGCTATTACCATCCATACTTTAACCTCGTCCAGGGTCATCCATATTTTAACAGGTGTGGAAACAACCACAGAGAGATGTGAATGACTTGTCCAGGGCCACACAGCTAATAAGTTTCTCAGGCTAGATTTGAATTCACCTTCCCAATTCCAGTTCTCATACTCTATCCCCTGAGACACCTAGCTGCCTTTATTGATTCATTAAGAGCTTGTAGTTCATTAAAATCCCCAGCTATATTTCAGAGAAACCATTGTCTACTAGCCATACCAACTTGTAATCAAGTTGACTTTTTTAACCTCTATAAGACTTCATATTTATCCCTCTTAAATTTTATCTAATCTCATAGGATCATAGAGTTCGAGTTGGAAGGGATTTTGATTCTGCCTAATGTTTTTACTCGTCAAGATCTTCTTGAGTTATGACTATCATACAGTGTATTAACCATCCTTATCAGTTCTGTGTCATCGGCAAGTTTGACAAGTATGGCATCCACTGGGGCAGTGGTAGTGCTAGCTCCAGGGTATGCCAGCACACTGGGCACACCTGATGCATTCTCTTTTGAATGTTTGGAATGCCAAAGTATTAAATGACATAGGGCCAAGCACAAATTTCTGTGGCCCACTTAATCAAGGCATAGCTAGGAATCCTATGCCTTTCCCCCTTTCTCTCTTTTAAATTCCCAAAGAGAAAAGAGAAGTACAAGTTGGGGTTACTTGTGATTTATTTGACTTAGAGGCTAAATTGCAAACTTTTCTGCTCCCGCTGATAAAACCAACCAGTTTTGTCATAAAACAAATAGAGAGTTGTATGTGAATATGGAACTATTCTTTTCATATAAAAACTCTTAAGTGAAGTACTCCAAAGAGGGGTTCTGTGAGGATTGTGAGTTCCTTCAGATGCTCTTATTTGTAGATAATATTGTACTGATTACATCAAGCCCTGGAACCTTGTATAGTCTCCTCAGTGAAATCCAGGATCATTCAAAAGTCTTGCCTAACTATCCACAGATTAAAAAAAAAGTCAATGACAAAAATTGTCGGACATTTAGAAAGGCAACTTTCAAGTTATTTTATATACGTTTCTTTCAGGTTCTCTTGATATAACTATTGGAAAATTGTCTTTTTCTTTGGTTTTGTTTTAAATTAGTATTGTTAAGTCAAGGTCTAAACCATTGAATTAGAGCAGGTTTTAATCCAAGTAGAACTATAGTACCTTCCAAAATCCAAGTTGAAATATTTTGGTTGGCATTATTCTGAAGTTCCTTTAGCTCTATGTAGGAAAGCTAAATGAATAACTTCAGACATCAAAATAATGTGTTGAATAGATTTACCATTAGAGTTTGGATGAATAGAAAGGACTGAGTTGTAACCTGTTGATATTAGAATCGTCAGGCCAATCCAGCTTGTTGTTGAGAGTAGTTTGAGAAAAATAAACATATATAGAAAAGGCAATGGAACTTACTTTTAGAAAGGCAACATGCTGCCTTAGAGTGAAAGGCTGCAAGGGAACCAGGCTCTTACATTCCCATTGTTGTTGCCCAGTCGTGTCCAACTCTTTGTGACCCCATTGGGGGTTTTCTTGGCAGAGATACTGGAGTGGTTTGCCATTTCCTTCTGCAGCTCATTTTATAGATGAAGAATCTGAGGCAAACAGGGTAAAGTGACTTGCCCAAGGTCACACAGCTACTAAATGCCTGAGACCAGATTTGAACTCAGAAAGTTAAGAGGTAAGGTTTCAAATCTGGGTAACTGGGGGGATAGTGATACCCTTGGAAGTAATAAGATAGTTGGGGAGAGAAGATGGTTTGGGAAGAAAGAGAATGAGTTCTGTTTGGGATTTAATGAGTTTTAGATGATAATAATTTACCCAAAAGCAAAATGATCAAAGTAAAGAACATCATTACAATTTTTAAAAATACCATAGAATAATTAAAGTAGCAAAAGTACCTAAAGTATCATAGATGGAAAAAAACAACACAGGCTACTCCTATAAGTTCTCAAATGGACAAATGACGTTTAAAAAAAAATATAAACAATAATTAATATTAGTAAGAAAATTACAAGGACAAATAAGTGAAAAGCTTTTGGACATTTAAAAAATCACAAGAGGAATGAAAACTAAAATTGAAATTAGGAAGAAGATTGGGAGGAAACAAAGAAAACCTGAAAAAATCAATAGTAGCAACCAACCATAGATTGATTATAGTGGAAACCAAAATTGCAGACAATGAAAATGAATGTAGAAAAATTAGCCTAATAATACTTCAGCTATTGAGAAAAATAAATATCACAAAGATAGGCTGAAATGTAACTATCTTAGAATTACTAACTCCAATAATTTTATTTTTAAAAGTTTTTTTAATTAGATTTTTAGTCAATGAAAATTTGCTTCCTCTCCCTCATACCACTCCCCACCCCCCAATCTTGAGAAAGAAAGAAAAATCAAAGCCCCTATTTTTAAAACATGTATAGTCAAACAAATTCCAAATTGGTAATGTCCAAACAAAAGATGTCTCAATTTGCACCTGAATTCATTCCCCTCTTTCTCAGGAGGTAGTTAGCATATTCCATCATGAGTCTGTTCATTGCATTGATCAGAGTTAGTCTTTCAGAGTTGATTTTCTTTTCTTTTTTGGAGGGGGGAAGGCAAGGCAATTGGCGTTAAGTGACTTACCCAGGGTCACACAGTTGGTAAGTTTCAAGTGTCTGAGGTCAAATTTGAACTCAGACCCTCCTGCCTCCAGGGCCAGTGCTCTATTCACTGCACCACCTAGCTGCCTAAAGGTTTTCTTTATAATAATGTTATTATACAGATTGTTCTCCTGGTTCTGCTTCATTCTGTATCAGTTCAGGCAAACCTTCCCAGGTTTTTCTGAAACCATCCCCCTTCATCGTTGTACAATAATATTCTATCATATTCAAATATCATAGCTTTTTCAACCATTTACCAACTGATGGGCATCCCCTCACTTTCTAATTTTTTGCCAAAAAGAACTGATAAAAATGTTTTTGTATGTCATTAGAGTTTGTTTTACTTCGGACTATATTTCTTCTTTAATCTGTCCTCCCTTTTATTCCCCTCCTTTCCCATCATGCCTTTCCCTCCTGCTTCACTGTTGATCAAAATTCATTTCTGTACCAAAATATGTGTGTGTGTGTGTGTGTGTGTGTGTGTGTGTGTGTGTGTGTGTGTATTCTTCTCTTCCTTGACTAGTCCAGATGAAAGTGAGATTCAGGTGTCCCCCACTCCCTCACCCCTTCCTCAGTGAAGGGCTGGAGGTTGCTGAGACCCTTCTTTAGTCCTGGGGCCAGAGCCACAATAGCTGCTGCTTGCTTCTGAATTTGCTCCATCCTTAGTACATAGTTTAGGGACTTCCACCTCTCCTCCCACTGAAATACCACTTTTAGAAGCAGGTCCTCTCCTCAGTCATCCGTTGATCTATGACCTGGCACTGGATAGTAAGTAACAGAGCTGCCAGTTGGCACCTTTCCTGCATCCTTCAGGAGGTCAGGCGCCACCTCTGCTGTATCTGAGATGTCTCCTTATGCTCTATGTCACCATTCCTGGCTAGACTCCAGTCCCATAGTATTCTAACATTTTTGTCTTTCTCCCTTTGCCAACCAGAGCTGGAAGAATTAAAGTGTGATTTTTTTTCTAGAATTTTCCAAACAGGACTTAGGCTAATGTATTTTATAAATAGGTGTGGAGGAGATATGGGGTAAGACTCTTACTTCTTGCTATTCTATCATCTTGATTCTGCCTCCCAATCCCAGGAATTTTAGAAAAAGAAAAAAAATTTAATTTTATTCCCAAAAATAATTTGAAAAAACTTTCTAGAATTATCAAAAAGAGGCAATAATTCATAAGTAGAAAGCATCTGCAGTACCCCAAAAGGGAAAAATTGGAAATTCAGCTCTCTTCAACACTTTTTTTTTGTTAAAACTCGAACACTATAACAAGAAAGGAGTCCTAAAAACACCAAGAAGAGAGACAGCTATGGAATACTAAGGGGCATCAAACAAAATCACAGTAGATTTCTCCAGGAAGATCAAGAAGAATTGGAAGATAAAATGATCTTTAATTATAAAATTAAATTTGCTATTTGAAGGCAAGAAATAGTATTTGCAAATCACAAAGACTTTGAAGAGTTTATGTAAAGATGAATGTACTTCATAGTAGCCTTTGAAAAGCTGCTGGGCCTGCAAGCCAAAGAAAGTACCTAAAATAGTTCACACTCTTAGACCACATAGTTACTTAGTAACCAAATGCAAAAAACCTTCACAGTTTTGTACTGGCTGACTCCCTAAATATTTAAAGCCTATGAGGCCTTTTAAAGTACACAGATGGATTCCGAAATGCATTGGTTTTTAAATTTTTGTTAAATTATACCAGTTTTTTTTAATCAAAAATAATTTGTTCAGACTCTAGTGTTTTATGTTGAGATCTATCCCATAGTTCATTTGATTAAGTGTTATTTGCTGTATTAAATTTATAGTAATGCTAATGAAAATATTGAGTGTCATTATAACAACAGTCAACTTGTCAATCAGTACTAAAAGCAAGGTGAGTCAATTATTTTTAAGAAGTGTAAGAAATGTTTGGAACTAGATAAGAAATAAGGGAAAAATGATTACTAACAGTAGGTGTGACTCAGTAGAGTCCCAGAAAAAAACTAAAAGGTATATCTAAAATAAAAGTGGCATTTGATGGGCCACTGTAACAGGTGCATGTACCATTTTAAACATGTGCATCCTCAAAGATTAGGTCAAGTTTTTTCAACCTCTATTTAAAACAATTGGGTTTTAGGATGTATGAAGGAAGTGTCTGGAGGTTTTGTGAATTTAATCAGTAAGATGGGACTTCCCTGTAACCATAATACAACTGTCACTGAATAGACAAGATGTAGAAAGTTATCTGTTACTTTTCTCCACCAAGAGAAGAAAAAACTTAAGCTTCATAGGATCCAGGATCCCTCCCCTCAAAGGACCTTATATATAGATTAGTGGAAACAAAGTATGTACACAAATTGCCAAATTTGTAATTAAAATCTGAGTACCAAAGATAGAAAGATCATCTAATCTATTCCACTCATTTGTCGTTGTTCCATCATTTCAGCCTTGTCTGATTCTTTGTGGCTCCATTGGGGTTTTGTTGGCAAAAATACGGCGTGGTTTTGCCATTTAATTCTCCAGCTCATTTTATAGATGAGTAAAATGAAGCAAATAGGGTGAAGTAACGTGTCCAGGATCACACTGCTAGTATCCAAGGACAGATTTGAATTCATGAAGATGAGTCTTCCTAATTCTAGGCCTGCACTTTATCCACTGTGCCACCTAGCTTCCCTCAGATAAGGAAACTAGGGGCCACAGAAGTTAAATGAATATCTCAAGTACTAGCATGTCATTGTACCTTCCAGACAGTAGCACACTTTGGTTTGAGTGTGGAGAACATTAAAGCCTGGAATATCAGGTAAAGCTAGAAAGGTAGGCTCTTGCAGGTTGTGGAAGACTTTGACTACAAGGCAAAGGAAGCCACTGAAAAATGTTCAGTGGAGAAAACCCATGCCCACATTTATGCATTAAAAAAGATTACTGTGGAGTATGCCAGCATCTTCCCAGTTACTCAGGCTCAGAACCTAGGTGCCATCCTGAACTTCTCATTCATACCTACCCCACATATCAAATGTGTTGCCAAGTCCTGTCATTTGTACCCTTGGAATATCTTTCATATATGTCCCCATCTTTCCATTATATATAGCTGCCACCCTGCTACAGGCCCTTATTACTTCATACCTGGATCACTGCACTAGCCTTCTAGTTGATAGCCCTGACTCAAGTCTCATCCCATTCCAGTCCATCCTTCACTCAGCTGCCAAAGTGATCTTCCTAAAGTACAGGACTGACCATGCCATCCTCTCAATAATTCCAGTGGCTCCCTATTTTATCTAGGATTAAATATAAGGCTCTTCATTTTGGCTTTTATGAGCTCCTTCCTGTCTTTCCATTCTTCTGCTTTATTACCCTCCACATACTCTATAATCCAGTAACCTTGGACTTCATGCCGTTACACACATCTTAGCTCCTGACTCCATGCCTTCTTACTAGCTGTCCTCCATGTCTGGGATAGCCTCTCTCTCTTCTCATCTCTACCCCCTGGCCTCCCTGGCTCATTTCAAGACTTAGTTCATATTTCCTCAGCTGCAAAAGGCCTTTCCCGATTGTCTTGCCCCTCACTGCACATGACTTCCCTCTGTGATTGCCCCCCCATTACCCTGTATGTATCTTGTATGTACATAATTGTTTGCATGCTGTCTCCATTTTAGAATGTTATTTCTTGGATGGCAGGGACCATAGTTTTGCTTTCTTTGTATCCCCCAATGCTTAGCGCAGTGCCTGGCACATACATATATATGAAAAATAAATTGGAGACAGGAGAAAATAGAGGCAGGAAAACCTGTTAGAAGACTATAATAGACCACGTGTGGTAATGAAGACCTATAGTAAAGACCTGTTAGCAATGGAAATAGAGAGAAGGGGAGGTGATAGGTACCATGGAAGTAGAATCAATAGGATTTAATGACTCATTTGAATAGGATTATGAGAGAAAGACAAAAAAACTCTGAGCAGTAAAAAGTCAAGATGGAAGAATGAAAAGTATATTTGTTTAGTTCAACAGACCTCTTCCATAGCAACATAGAAAACACTCCAGACCAAATTCTAATGGGAAAAGCCAAGAAAAATCACTATGAGTCATTTTTCCAGCCTAGAGCAACTTAGAAAGAAAGCAAGACCTATGGACATTGTGATGGGGCTGGACATGAACATGGCAGTAGGGGAAGCAGCAGTAGGCAGGAGGATTCTAGCACCAAGGGACAGAAAGGGAGTCAAGACAGAGCACCAGAGCAGGAAGCACTGGGGTAGAAAGAGATCCCAGCAGACCTGTGACCTATCCCTGGGAGCAGGAATGGACGCCATCTGGCATCTCTGTCATTACCTAATTCCAGATCAAAGAGGAATAATGATGAGCAAGTGCAGGGCCTACCTGAGGACTGAATTTTGAACAAGTTCCAGAAACGTAGCCATGTAACTGAACTGAGGAGCAGAGTGGTGATTCAGTTCTAACCTTTAGCCCAGCATCTAAGCCTGCAGTGGAATAATTGATTCAGGAGTCGAAAACCAAAGAGGAACCAACAATTAAGTTGCTCTGAACTTGCATAGCCACCCAGCAGGTTAATAGTGACTGAGTCTAGCATTAGTGTACTGAAACTCAAACTCACACAAGACAATAGTCTCAAACCTTGTTTAAAAAAATTCAGAGCTCAGACCAAGAGGACAGTGAACAGACTTCTCCCTGAATCACACCACTTGGAGAGCACTGAAAACTTGAAGGCCCCTGGACTGACCTATGAAAGAAGCAAAAGGAGATAAAAGGATAGAAGCTCAGAACAGACATCACTCCTAGAAGTAAGCAGAGCCCAACACTAAAATAAAAAAAAAAGCCTAAAGCCAAGAAGTAGACCAAAAGAATGAGCTAACAAAAAAAGAACCCAATGAAAAATGCAGATTGGACATGAACCCAGTAAGAATTTTTGGAAGAGTTAAAGTAAAAGATTTTTTTAAAAAAGGGAAAAATATTTTTAAAAACATACAGTATAGAAATATGACAGAAAATAATGTGGTATAGAAAAAATGGGAAGAGAAATGAGAACTATGTAAGAAAGTTATCAGAATTAATAGCTTGGTAAGAGAACCAGAAAACCTTGCTGCAGAAAATAACTCCTTAAAAATTTCAATTGATCAAATGAAGCTAATCACTCCACGAGACATCAAGAAATAATAAAGCAAGACAGAATGGAGGAAGGAAGGAAGGAATTGGAAGAAAGAAAATGTGAAATACCTCTTAGGAAAAACAACTGACCTAGAAATTGATTGAAGAAAGATAATTTAAGAATCACTGGACTACTTGAAGGCTATGAGCACAAAAAAGAGCTTAGACATCCTATTTCAAGAAATTATAAAGGAAAACTACATGGTTATATTAGAACCAGAGGGCAAAGCAGAAATTGAAAAATAAATCCGCCAATCACCTCCTAAAAGAACCTCCAAAATGAAAACTCCTGGGAATATTATAGTGAAAATCCAGAGCTCCTAGGTCAAGGACAAAACACTGCAATTAGCAAGAACAAAGGAATTTAAATACTATTGAGCCATTGTCAGTATTACACAAGATTTAGCAGCCACCACTTAAAGAAATGGGGAGCTCATAATATGATATTTGTAATGCCAAGCAGGGTGGGACTTTTTTTTTTACTGTTTTGTCTTTTGGAATGCTAAGGCAATCAAATGCCTTTAATGAGTCTTGCCTTTGTTTGAATCTGGCAGGTAAAATGGGACCTTTTGTCTTTTGTTTGGAGTGCTTCTCAGCACTAAGGTAATCAAGTACCTTTGATGAGTCTTGCCTTTCAAATGTAATGGAAAGCAAAGTGGGGTCTTTTGTTTTGGAGTGCTTCTCAGCACTGAGGCAATCCAGTGTCTTTGAGTCTTGCCTTTGTTTGAATCAAGAGTCATTGATTGGAAACAATGTATATGATATGTTGCTAGTGATTAAAGATCTTTTGCACACCCCTTTTGCTAAGTAGGTGGTGAGCACTAAGGGCCCTGAATAGGGTGTATGAGCTCAGAGGTTGACATTTCGCTTTTGGAGGGTCCCTTCACTGGAAAAGTGTTGGTGATTTGGCCAGACGAGACTCTGGGTAGCCATAGGAGCCAGGAGCCCAGCTTTGAAAACCCAGATGTTGGTGCCTCTCTCTCTCTCTCTCTCTCTGGTAACTATGTATGTAACATCCTGGTCAGACAGCTAGAGGCCTACCTGTTGATTTCTGTGTGTTATTTGCTCTGTTTATATACTTTATGCTTGTAATTTCTGTTTGTGTTTTTCCTGAAGTTCAGGGTGCTGACTTTTTCCCCTGAACTAAGTGAATGATATGTGTATGTTTAATTAAAGTGAGATTGTTAACCCTTTAAAGTTGCTTTCCTTAGAAAAGCAGGTCAAAGAACCTGTGCTAGTAGCCACCTGTGTGCTCTTGTTGTTGGTCTTTCACTTCAACAGCAGCTGCCAGCAACATTGTTGTTACAATATTCCAGAAGGCAAAAAAATCTAGAATTACAACCAAGAATAATCCACCTAGCAAAACTGACTGCAACAAGTTCTCGCATTGTATACATGGACTAAAGGACTATTCTGCAGACCTCTCCCTTCCTTTGCAGGGCTCCCTCCTTGACTCTGCAGCTCCCACAGCCAGAACAGCTTCAGTGCCTGGAGCTCTTGGCAGCCAGAGTGGCTTCAGTGCTTGGAGCAAAGGACTCCAGACACAGGGTTGCAATGGAGCTGCTGCCTCCACTGCCACCCCTGCCAGGAACCAAGCTGGGGTGCAGTCCTGCTGCCTTCCCCTGGCAAGTCAAATTCACCTAATGTGAATTTGTAGTAAAGTGAGAATTGTTGTGTATAATCTTACCTAGGAGTATAGAGAGGGAATGGACATTCAATGAAATAAAGAAATTTCAAACATTTCTGATGAAAAGACAAGAGCCAAATAGAAAGTCTGACATTCAGATACAGGACTCAAACATAAAAAGGTAAATATGAGTAAGAAATCATAAAAGTCTAACCAAGGTTAAACTATTGACATTCTTATATTGGTATATGATACATGTAACCCCTCAAAATTCTATTATCACCAGGAATCTTGGAATCTAATTAGAGGAGCTGAGTGTGATACTATTATATTTGGATGACCTCAAAAGAAGAATGGAAGGGTGAGGAAGAGGAATCCATTGGGGTGGGAGGGGAGGAAGAGAGGAATACTGGAGAAAATTATCTCACATAAATGGAGTATGCAAGGAAGAGTACAAAATGGAGGGTGAACCAGTGGGGAGTGAGCAACGCTTGAACTTCGTTTTCATCTGAACTGGTTCAAGAGGAAAGAATACACTTACACTTTGGGCACAGAAATTTTAATCTTACCCAACAGGGAAGGAGTTAAGAGAAAGGAAGGGGGAAAACAAAAGAGAGAATAGATTAAGGGAGGCAGTAGTTAGGAGCAAAACAGACTCTTAAAGAGGGGAAAAGGTGAAAAAGAGAATGATAAGTATAAGAGAAAGGATGGAGTGAAATATATAGTTAGCAATCGTAGTAGTGCATGTGAATGAGTGAACTCAGCTATGAAAGGGAAGAGGATAGCAGAATGGATTAAAACCCAGAATCCAGCAATATCTTATTTATAAGACACACTTTTAAAAAAGAAAAAAGATGTACTTAGAGGTAAAATAAGGGGCTGGAGCAGAATGTTAACAAAACTAGGAGCTGTTTTTTTTTTTGAAAAAACAAAAATAAAACATGAGTCACTGGCTAATTTGATTTTAAAAAAGGAAACCAAATTTTTTATTATTGTTCAGTTGTGTTCAACTCTTCATGACCCCATTTGGGATTTTCTTGGGAAAAAAATTTCTTGGGAAAAAAGAGTTAGGTTTGCCATTTCCTTCTCCAGCTCATTTTACAGATGAGGCAAATAGGATTAAGTGACTTGCTTAGGGTCATACAGGTAGTAAGTGTCTGAGGCCAGATTTGAACTCAGGAAGGTGAGTCTTCCTGACTTCAGACCCAGCACTTTATCCACTGTGCCCCAAACTATAACACAAAGCTATAATCATCAAAACAATTTGGTACTGCCTTAACCCTATTTGGCTCAGTTTCCTCATCTGCAAAATGAGCTAGAGAAAGAAATGGCAAAACACTCCAGTATCTTTGCTGAGAGAACCCCAAATTAGGTCACTAAGAATCAGACATGACTGAAAAGACTGAATAACAACAAATAGGTGGATCAGTAGAACAGATTAAAGAAGCAAATGAGCGCAGTAACTCAGTCTTTGATAAACTCAAAGATCCTAGCTATTGGGGCAAGAACTTATATTTTTTAATCTTGGGAAAACTGGAAAGTAGTCTGATGGAAACTAAGCATAGACCAACATTTCACACTGTATGCTAAGATAAACTCAAAAGAAGTACATGACTAGAACATAAAGGATAACCTCACAAGCATGCTAGTGGAGCATGAAAGAAATTCAGTCAGATCTATGGGTAGAGGAAGAGTTTATGACCAAACAAGAGATGGTGAGGTTTACCAGAGCTAAAGTGAATACTTTTGATTACATAAAATTTAAAAGATTTGCTCAAACAAAACCCATGCAGCTGAAATTAGAAGAAAAACAGGATACTTGGGGGGAAATCTTTGCAGCAAGTTTCTCTGATAAAATTCTCACTTCTGAAATATATAGGGAACTGAGTTAAATTGATAAGAATAAGAACCAATCCACAATTGATAAATTGTCAAAGGATATAAATAGGCAGTTTTCAGAGGCAGAAATCCAAGCTATCAATAACTATGGGGGGAAATGTTCTAAGTCACTAATAAAATGACCTGTATGTACAAAAATATAGCCACTCCTTTTGGGGCGGAAAAGAATTGGGAAATGCCTGGACAAGTTATGGTATATGAATATAATAGAATACTCTTGTGCTATAAGAAATGATGGAATGGTTTCAGAAAAGCCTGAGAAAATGTATGATGGTGCAAAGTGAAGTGAGCAGAACCAGGAGTTTATACAGTAACAGCAATACTGTAAACAGTATTGTAAGTACTGTAATCAACTTTGAAAGACTTAGTAATTCTGATCAACACAATAAATAACCCACCTCAGTTCCAAGAGTCATAATGAAGTGTGCTATCCACCTCCAGATAGACTCAGTGCATGAAGCAAATTTTCTTCTTTCTTTTTCTTGACTTTTTTTTCCTTTTTGGACATTACCCACATGGAAATTTATTTTACATGACTGTACATATTTGTAATGAGTTTCATTTTTCTAGATTTCTTAGTGGAAAGAAGAAGGATACAAGGGGAGAGAATTTGGAACTGAAAATAAAATTAAATTGAATTTTAAAAAAAGATAACCCTAAAGTTTCAAACAATGAATATCAGTTGAATTGTGGTTAAAATGAGATAATGGTAGTCCAAAGGAGGCTTTAGGGAGAAATACAGAATTATTTTTGTAGAAATTGAAAAGAGGTGCTAGCAGAATTTTGAGCTATGAAAGACATAAATTTAGGAGTCATGGGCATAGAGGTAATAGTTGAAGCTACAAGTAGAAATAAAATTGACAGAGAGTAAAAGAAAAAGCTGAGAATAGAATTGTGAGGGAAACCCATCTTAAGGATTCAAGACAAGAATGACGAGTTAACAAAAGAGATACATAAGGTTAGAGAAGTGAAAGGAGATCTGGGAAATGATGGTACCTCCCTTAGGTCTTATCAGTCAAGCACCAAGTGTTATTATGTGCCTCCTATGTGCCAGACACCATGCTGGGTACTGGAGATACAGAGACAGAAATTAAATAGTCCCTCTTCTCAAGGTGTTTACATTCTGTGGGGGCACAACATCTACATATATAAGTACATACAAAATAACACTACAAATAAAAACAGGACATTTTTATCTGGATTTTAAGAAATCTTTTTTTCTGCACATGACACATGTGTGTGTCATCATTGGTTCTTTCCCAAGGTTTCAGATACTTTAATTTATTGAAGCATATATTTATTCAATGCTTGCCTTGTGGAAGGCATTCTGAGCTAAGTACCTGAGCCATGATTCCTGCCTTCAATAGACCTTGAAATCTAGTACTGGAAATAAGATAGGCACACAAATTATCATAATGATAATTAGAATGTGATGAGTACAAACTAATTGTGAAAGTCCAAGAGAAACGGATTGCTTCCAGCTATAAGGACTGTCTTTAAATGCTATCAAGGCAATTGAGAGAATGAATTATATTGCTCTCAGAAAATAACTCATTTAAGTTTAGGAATTCGTTTTAACTCAAATCAATGAACACTTCCACATCACCAACCAAAATTTGGTGGGAATTATGTCCTCAGTTGCAATTCCTCTCCTGGCTTTCTCTCCCTTCTGAAAGGTGAAATCATCAGTAAGGTCAAATATCAGTTGTCACTGTACCATCTGTTTATATTAATTTTTAGAGCAAAAATGGTAATCTTAGAAAAATGTGCTCTTAAAATAAAACTATTACTTATAGCAACAAAGCATAGTAGAGGTATAAGGTACAGAAGATTATTATTATAGTATTTGTTAGATTTCAAATGGTTCTGTGTATTGATTGTTATGTTGCTATAACAAAATCTTAGTACAAAACAAAGTCAAATGTGTACTTTACCACATATTACAAGTTCACTGACTTCATGCCAAATTATAAGAGTATGAGTAACATGTCATCTTTTGTTTCATCCACACACTAGATGCTACTTCAATATGTTGTTTTTCACATTAATAGTATTTGGGAGAAGGGGGGAACGTATTCTTCATTTTTAACATTAGCGTGAGCATAACTTTAATCATCATCAGCAAACATTTATTGAGTAACCACTTAATGACAGAGGCAAACCTGTAACTGTGTCCTACACTAATTACTTGCATTTTTCTATGAAGGAGGATTGGTGGTCACATGAAGAAATACTGAACCATCACTATGTTCCACCTTATGACTCCCAGAGTACCCAAAGAAGTGATTTCAAAATACCAGCATGTCAGTTGGTTTTACCAAACAGATACTGCAGGAAACAAAAGCCTGCTTGTGGCATAGGTAAGAAAAACAATGGTAAAATCTTATTTTTCATTATCTGAAGTATGCTATTATCAAATAATCTAAAATGTAGTAGAGGTGCTGGTACTTCATGTAAATGTATCTTCTCAATTAAAAAATTATATTTAGGATTGAAGGATTATAGCCTTACTTATTCCATTCTTAGAGGTGATTGGTCTTCATACCGACAATCTTATTAAATATACATGATGAAGGGGAATACTGGTCATAAAATATATGATATGTAACATCATATCCGAATCTAAATATTTTTTTCTAATTTACAGAATCACAGAATTTCTGAGTTGGAAGAGAACTCAGAGGTATTCTAGTCTAATAATAAGAATAGCTAACATTCATATAATGTTTTAAAGTTTGCAGAGTGCTTTTTCAGATCTCTTATTTGGTCCTCACAACAGTCCCAGAGTGGTATCATTATCTTCATTTTGCAGATGAGAAAACTGAAGCAGATTGAAGTTAATGACTTATTCAGGGTCATCCAGCTAATAAGTATAGGAGTCTGGATTTGAACTCAGGTCCTCTTAATTCTAGATCTACTGTACTGCCTAGCTGCTTCTAACCCATAATTGAACAAGAATTCACCTTGGCTAAAACAATGAATATTTGTGGTTGCTTCAGTAACAAAAGGCAAGGGGAAGAAAAAGGAGTATATACATACATAAGTGTGTGCTTGTATATGTGTGTGTGTGTGTGTGTGTATTACAGATATATTAGTGTGTATATCTTTTGCTACACAATCAAAAACATGTTTTAGATCTACAAAGATGAAAAAGCAATAAAAAAGAGGATGGGAAAGGGAGTTGGTGATTCCAAGCAAAACTATTATTAGCTAAAGGTTTTTGTTAAAAGCAAATTTAGTTTGGTTTACTTCAGTGTTTCAACAATCCAACTAGCAGCTGCTGTGGGGTTATAAAACCCAACAACAACCAGCTCACAGAACGCTGCAAGCCCCAGGTTCTTTTGATCTGCTTTACTAAGGAAAGCAACATTAAGGTGTTAACAATCTTACTTTAATCTGACATACAAATATCATTCACTCAGTTCAGGGGAAAAAACCAGTATCCTGAACTTCAGAGCAAATACAAACAAATTACCAACACCAACAGACAAACCTTGTCTGATTAAAATCCCAATACATAGTTACCAGAGTTTAACCAAGTATGGACATTTGGTTTACAAACTGGAGGGCTCTTAGCTGCAGCTGCCTGGAGTCTCTACATCAGCAGGCCACCAAGAGTGAGAGCCCTCCAGTGGTGCGCTGATGTGGAGACTCTGGGCAGCTGTAATTAAGAGCCCTCCAGCTGAACTCAGATGTTGATGTTTTTTGGTAACTATGAATTGTATTTGGTCTGTTTGTAATTTGTTTGTATTTGCTCTGAAGCTCAGGGTGCTGGCTTTTTCCCCTGAACTAAGTGAATCATATCTGTATGTTGGATTAAAGTAAGATTATTAACCCCTTAATGTTGCTTTCCTTAGTAAAGCAGATCAAAAGAACCTGGGCTTGGAGCATTCTGTGAGCTGGTTGTTGTTGATTTTTCACTACCACAGCAGCTGCTAGCTAGATTGTTGAAACATTCAGTTAGATTTAATTACAAAAATATAGTAAAGTCAGATCACATTCCCTTCCAGCAACAAAAATCATCAATACATTCTACACATTTGCTGATAAGATTGGATCATTATGGTGAAATATGAGTTTAGGACCTGTCTCACAACTTAGAACATAGTCAATTCTAGTCAGATCAAAGAATTACAAAGATAGAAGAAATTATGTGTTTATCTTCTTTGAGGTAGGGGAGATATATTCTTATTTAATGAATATGTGGAAGAAACTATTGAAACAAGATGGATTATTTGATTTACTTATAGGAAAATATATATGGAGGACATTGTACCTTACAATTTATAACAGTACATTTGAATGAATTGATCACTTTTATGTATAAAACAGTAATGAAATGGGTTTTAAAAATAGCATTCAACACATCTAATGCAAAAATATCTGTAAATTAAATGAAAAAGGGTTGGCTAAAGTATAACTTGTATCAATTAGCTCAAAATGGTGATGATACCAAATAAAGTTTCATTTACACTGCAAACCATTAAGAGAAATAGACAAAAACTATCCCATGATAAGATTATAAGTAACAAGAATTTAACAATATTAAGATTAGATCCATCAAATAGTTTGCTTCACTAAATTAGTGATTTCTGATGTCATTGGGGTGGGTGCTCCCTCCACATATATCAGAACACCTCTATAACTTAGTAGATGGTCTTCAAGAGTTGCAATAGCTAAAAGATTTATTACACTGAAGCTAACCTAGTGATGAATCTCTCCAGACTCATTGGGATAAAGGTATACTATGTTACTGGACACTACAAAAAATCAGAAGTACTGAAGTTCAGAATGAGCTCAGACTAATGAGGAAAGTATGAGAAAATGAGTGGTGGATTCTTTCCCCCTTTTGCTTGACTATATGAGGAGAAAGGGCAATTAACAAAAGTAGAGATGTCAAACATGCAGCTCACAATATTCCCAAGTGGGGCAGGAACCAGATTAGAATGTAATTGGAAAATACTTAACAAAAGAAAAATATAATAAAACATAGATAATGTTTGATCATTTAAGTCACATCCAACTCTCTGTGGCTGCATTTGAGGTTTTCTTGGCAAAGACATTGGAGTAGTTTGCCATTTACTTCTCTAGCTCACTTAGCAAATAAGGAAACTGAGGCAGAAGAGGTCAAGTGACTTGCCCAGAGTCCAACTAGCAAAGTGTCTGAGGCCAGATCTGAACTCAGAAAGATGAGTCTTCCTGATTCCAGGCCCAGCTCTCTATCCACTGCACCACCTACCTGCCCCATAGATAATGTTAATGTAGGTTTCTATGTCAGTATGTGACCTGCAGGGATCCTTATGTATGGTTTAGTGGCCTCTGTTTCTATTTGTGTTTAATACCACTGCACACAGGTTGAAGGTGGGTAAAACAATAACCCTAAGCTCTTATTTTGCTACTATTTTTTCTGCTGAAAAGAGTGGTCTTTGGACTAGAGGTGCCAAAACAAAAAGGCCTGGTGGGGAGTTGATGCTGAAGACTAGTAGGAAAATGGAACACCTTAACGAGTTCAAACAAATGACACTGTAGAGAACTGTTCGATGTGATTTCTGAGACACTTTTAGTGATCTTTTGAAAGATTCTTGGGTGTTAGTCTAAATCCAGTTTCTATCAGACTGTTTTCTAGTTTTCCCAACAGTTTTGGTCAAATAGTGAGGACATGCCCTAGTACCTACATTCTTTGGGTTTATTGAACACTAAACTACCAGGTTTGTTTGCTTCTACATGCTATGCATCAAATCTGTGCCACTGGTCAGTACTAGATCATTTTTATTTTTACTGCTTTGTAGTATAGTTTGACAACTGGTACTGCTAGCTCCCCTAACTTCCTACTTTTTTTCATAGCTTCCTTTAAGATTCTTGAGCTTTTGTTCATCCAGATAAATGTCAGTATTGTTTTTTTTTCTAGGTCTATAAAAAGTAGTCCTTTGGTGGTTTATTTGTTAATTAGCACATTAAGGACAGATTCTTTTATTCCTACATTTTCTAATTTTTTAAATCAGAAATAGGTGTTGTATTTTGTCAAAAGACTTTTCTGCATCTGTTAATATAGTTTTGTTTTTCCTGTTATTAATTTTATCAATTATACTTATAGCTTTCCTCTTATAAATCGAACCTGGTCATAGTGTATAATCATTGTGATATAGTGCAATAGTCTCTTTGCTTATATTAAATTTTTTTGTCAGTGTTCATTAGGAAAATTGATCTACAGTTTTTGTTCTATACTTTGCCCTTCCATGGCTGAGATATCAAAACCATATCTATATCATATAAAGAATTTGATAAGATCCCTTCTTTTTGTATATTTTTTTTGCAAATAGCATATGTAATATTGGGATTATTCTTTAAATGTTTGATTACATTCTCTTATAAATCCATCTGGTCCTAGGCTTTTTTTAAAATTTGGAGTTTATCTATGGCTTGTTCAATTTCTTTTTCTGAGATTGGTTTATTTAAATTATCCATTTCTCATTCTGTTAATTTGAGTATTTTATATTTTTATAAATATACATTTTATATAAGTTGTCAGCCTTACTAGCATATAGTTGGACAAAATAGTCTAATGATTTCCTTTATTTCTTCAAATGTGTTGATTTTTTTAAAAGTATGTGAATACAATCAGCAAAATATAGGCCAATATGCTTGACTTTTATTTTCTGGAAAAATTCTAGAATGGATGATTAAAGAGACAGTGAACATCAAAAAAAGGAAATGGTTATTACATGGAATAAGCAAGGCTTTGTCAAGAACATGTCATATCAGACCAATTTTCTTTTTTTGTCAGGATTTAAACTGCTAGATTAAAGCAATTCTGCAGATTTAGTTTACCTAGGTTTTAACATTTCTTTTAGAAATAAATGAGATATAGCATAAACAAGTGTTACAACTGGAGGCTTTAACTGATGAATCAGAAAGGATTCATTAATGATTCGATTTTCATTTAAGAAGGTCTCTAATAAAGTGCCCCAGGAATCTTTGCTTGACCCTCTACTGTTTAACATTTTTATCAATGACCTGGGTAAGGTTATATTTGTCATTCCTATCACATTTGCAGGTAACACAAGGCTGGAAGGGATAGCTAACTCACTGAATGATAGTGACAATTCAAAAAGATCTAGACATACAAAACAATGGGCTGAGTCTAATAAAATCAAATTATTAGTGCTAAATATAAAGTCTTATATTTTAAAATTAACTTCACAAGTCCAAGATGAGGGAGTTGTGGCTAGGCAACACCTTGAATGAGGTTTTATGGTTGACTGAAAGCTGAGTATCAGTCAGCAATGCTGTATGGCAACCAAAGAATCTAATGTAATATTATATTGCATTACGAGGAGCATGGTATCCAGGAATAAGGAGGTGATAGTCCCACTGTACTTTGCCTTGGTCAGACCACATTAGGAGTACTGTTTTCAGTGTAGGGGACCACATTTTAGGAATGATGTTGTTAAACTAGAGTGTCCAAAGGAAAGCAAACAGCATGGCAAAGAGCTGTGGACTAATGCTTTATGAGAATCAGTTGAAAAACTAAGATACTTAGCTTGGAGAAGAAAATACATAGGAGAGATTGGGTATTTTAAGGGTTGTTAAGTGGAAAAAGGATTTGACTTGTTTTGCTTAACCCCAAAGGTCAAAACTAAAAGAAATGAATGGAGTCCCCAAACTGGCGAATTTCAGGTTGGATTAAGGAAAAACTTCCTAACAATTACAGTTTTCCAATGGTAGAATGAGCTTTGAGAGAGGTAGTGGCTTTCCCTTTTTGGAAAACTACAAGTAAAAGCAGGAAGACACCTTGTGTGTATGTTGTAAATAATATATGAGTTCTACTAGATAGCTTCTGAGCTTCCTCTAAATTTATGGTTCTGTGTTTATTCATATACTTGGAGCCTTGCATTACCATTTAACATAAGAGTAAAATTCATTTTTAAGAAGCTAACAGCATTACAAAAAAATTGTTAGAAACAAAATCCAAGGCAAAAAAATTTTTGAAAAAAAAAGTTTAATGAACCTGCTGGATTTAATAGCATTCTGAAGACAACTAAATTGAAATCTCAGTGCAACACTTTTTTCCAAGTACATAAATCTCTCCAATAAAAATGATAATGTATTGAGACACAAAAAAACCCTTGGTAAATTGTAAAAGACAAATGTTGTATTTATAGTTATTATGTATTATATTTTTCATTTATCCAATATTTGTTAATTGCCTACAATAAAATTGGAAATGAATAATAAAATATGACTAAAAGGTGCAAGACTGAAACTTAATGTAGTAGTAGTATTATGGTGTGGTTAGCAAGGTTATTCAACCATTCCTTTTTAACCCTCCCATACCCTACTGCTATTCACTCATTATTAGATGGGTTTCCTGATAGAATACTCCTCTGCTCTAGAAAATTGGATCAAAGGATCAAAGGATTCCTCTCTATCATTTTTAGCATTCAACACCAAGCCATAGATACCATTTCCAGCAAAAAATAAAAGTTAATGCTGTCTCTCACTGCCTCTCCCTCTCGCTCCCTCTCCTTCTCCCCCTTCCTCTCCCTTACCTCTTCCTCTCTCCCTTCCCTCCCCCTCCCTTCTTCCCTCCCTCTCTCTCACCCTCTCCTCCTT
The DNA here is from genome assembly GCF_011100635.1 of Trichosurus vulpecula. Taxonomy (NCBI): domain Eukaryota; kingdom Metazoa; phylum Chordata; class Mammalia; order Diprotodontia; family Phalangeridae; genus Trichosurus; species Trichosurus vulpecula. The sequence continues at coordinate 335,908,401 of NC_050575.1, read as the reverse complement.
CTCCCCTCTTCCTTTCCATCCCGCTACCCCACATGCTTCTCCCTCAATTGCATATTCCCAATGAGCACATAGAAAATCATGGCAGGTAATATTGTTTATAAAGACAAAGTAAACATCTAAAATAAAGAAGGGCAAACAGACTTCCCCTGTGCTGAGAGGAAAATGCTTCAGGCTCCCATGAAAAGGAGCTCAATGCGGATAAGGTAGAGGCAGGATTATTACCTTAAAGTCTGTCAGAGAAAGGAAGGGGGAGAGTTGGCATTCAGCAACACAGCATCTGGCTTGGCAGTCCTCGTTCCTAGTTGGCTGAAATAACCAACCTTGCTCCCTATAGTGATTACCTCTGCCCAAATTTTTGCTGTTCTAGCTCCATGAAACTTCTCATGCTTCAGTTCAGGAGATGGGTACCTCTTTTTGTCTAACACTTGGACATTTTTAAGGGTGGGGGAGGGAGACTATCATTGTTCATCCTGTGGTATTCCTTCCTTTCTAATTCACGTGGGAGACCTGTTTGCACTCAATAAGGGTATCACCTGGCATTTCTGCATCTTTACAGTTAATTTAACACCTCATTATCAGTTACTTTTTTGTGATTGGGTCCTGACTTTTCAAAGACAAATGCCTATATATATATATATACATATATATATATATATATATGTACAGAGAGAGAGAGAGGAAGAGATCACAGAATCACAGAGTTAGATCACCTCCTGTTCTAACCCATGCTTCAACAAGAATCTCCTCCACAACTTACTCAACAAATACTCATCTCTCCTTTGCTTAAAGGCCTCCCGTTTAAGGGAACAGCTGGATCAAAGAAGACATAAAAAATAACAAAATATTTAAAAGACAAGTATAATACAAGTATCACATATAAAATCTATGGAATATAGTCACATCAACACTCAGAAGCAAGTAAAATATAACCCTAAATGTTTATCAGTTAAGGAGAAACCAAATGAATTGAGTATTTTCTTTAAAATATTAGATAAACAGAAAGGAAGGAGAAAAGAAAGATAAAGATAACAGAATCTAGTAAAACAAAATGAAAAAATTGAAATGATAAATGAAACCAAGCAAGATAGCTTTATAGTCAAATTGCAATAGCGTTGACAAACTTGCACTGCTATGTTCCCCCACAAAAGAAGAAATGACAAAAATTTTGAAGTTAGAAACATGAAATGAGGGACAAATACAAAAGGAATTAAATTTATCAGGGATTTTATATACAAAATTCTATACTAATAAATTGAAGAACATAAATAAGATGAATATTTATAAAATATAAAAGTCCCAAACTGACACAGTTGGCAATAAGTAGACAATTTTTGTGCTTGAGGCAAGTACCACAAAACCGTACATAGAGCAAGTATCATTAAGTCCACACTCAGTTGAAGGGTAAGGTGAGAATGATACCCTCTGGTGAAGAAAACAGAGACATTGGGAGACAAGATGGAGCCCACTGTTAGAGAGGTGCTTTGCAGGGAATAGTAGGAAAAACCAGATGGGAAAGGGGAGGAGGTCAACCCAACCCAGCGTCTAGTAGCTGCTTCCTATTTTACTGAATTGTTTGTGTTAACTATGTGCTAAGCTTTGTTGTTTATGTACAAGAACTGACAGCCGCCTCTAAAATTTATGCTGTCTAAATCCAGCACTCTCGGACAAAGCACCATTTACCCTATCTCAGTTATAGTTTTGACAACAGGAAATTCACTAAAGAGGAAACACGTACTGTAAATAATAACTTGAAAAAAATGTACATAATCACTAATCTTTAAAGAAATATAAATTTTAAAACTTTGAGGTAATAATTCATTACTGAACTAGGAAAAATTATTAAAAAGCAACAAAATTCAAAACTTACGGGACTGTGTAAACAGGCACACTTGCATTTCTACTAGAATTGTCAATTGGCTCAATCTTTTTAATGGCTAGTCTTAGAGTAAATGATAAAAGTTTAAAAAAAAACATCCTTTGAACCAATAGTCTGCTAAGATTATATTTTAAAAAGCTATTTTTATTTTTAAAATACTTGTAACTATGTTGTCTTTAATAGCAAAAAACTGTTTATCCATATGTCAAACATTTGGAGAATAGAAAAAAATTGTAGTATGTTAGTGTTAACAAATATTTCAGCACTATTAAAAATGATTAATGAGAAAATAAGAGAAAAATTGAAATATACAAAGTAAAAGTAAGATTTAGACTAGTATACAATATTATATACATTTATACAAACAAAAGTAAATAGAAGTTGGAAAAGATTGTACAGAAGCCATTAATAAACTCTTAATGTTACAAGCATATTGTAATGTATTCTTTATTGTAAATAGTTTTGAATACATGTTCATAGTTGTATTTTATAATTTCAAGTTTACAATAAAAATTATGCTTAGGTTCATTGAAGTATAAAAAGTTTTAAAAATAAATATACAAAAAACAATGTATATACAAATGCAATATATGTGAGTATATATGTATATGAATACTATATATATATGTATGTATGTATATATATATATATATATATATATATATATATATAAACTTCATAGCATTTTTAGAATGGAGATTGCAGACAGCCAGTGGAACTAAAGGAACAACTCTGAATTAATCAAATGTTGCCTTTGCATCAAATTTCAAGTAGTAGTATTCCCTAAATAAGTATACTATTTACCATAAAAGTAATCTAAAACTGAAATGTTTTTGTTGTTTTATTTAGCTATTTTAGATGATGATTTAAATAATTGAAATAATCAATGCTTCAGTAAAACATTCCTATTATTTAATTAATATATAAGCATTTATACCAAATAAAGTGGATCACATAATTTTTCTGTCCTATCACTATATTTAAGTACTTTGGAATTTCAGCAGTCCTGTTATACACCGAAAATGGAAATATCCTTCATGTGTTTGTTCAATGCCACTTCCAGCTGGCTGCTATCCATGACAACAGTTTAGTGACTAATTGGGCTGTACCATATCCATGTCCCCCTTGAGAATAAGTATTCAGTTCTGATTTTGCACACAAAAACTTTACAACTTGGAACGATCTCAATTAAGTTTATGAGGATCAGAATTTAATACTTTCGTGGATCTAGGATCTTACCGGCCAATGTTTCCATTTTTAAGGTGCTATAGTAGTCCATTATATGATACTTCATAATTTGTAGATTACTCCCCCACTCACCAGGGAAGATTGGAACCCATCCCTGCCATCTCTCCCTATGTATTTCTTTTTCATGTTATCTTTCAAGTCCTCCATAGAGAATCTATGCCATGCATTGGAGATCTTTCCCGAGTCTTTTAATGTTTTGTGAATACCAATATCCCACTTGAGCTGTCCATCTTTATCCTCTGTTCTCACTACAAGTCTGGTCCCAACTTCTTTTCCCAAAAATACATGTCCTTCACATTTTTTATGCCTTTTCTTGCATGCAAGTCAAAATACACAATATCCTATGGCCTCCTTATAGTTACTATTCATTCTTTCATTGCCCTGAAGTTTTGAATATTAAGCGGCAGTGATGTTCTATGTCTTTCAGCCATATAGCATCACAGGTACCAGTAGTGTTTAAAGGGTGGACTTGAAAATAAGAGAGCAACTTGGGATAATTGAAAGTATTTCATGATTTTCTAAATGAAATCCAGTCCATTCTCCTTCACTTATTCACTCTGGACCCAGATCATTGTCTATCTGCAGTGCCTAACTAAGATTATATATACTAATGGATTAACTTAATGGGCTGCCCCTCTGACTGTCATAAACTGGGCAATATGCTTTCTTCAATCACTTGGTTTTTCCCATGTAGATTTATATATTAATATTTTTGAGTTGCCTTGGACCTCATTGAGGAGGCCCTGTAGCAGTTCAGGACTCGATGCAGTCGTATGTCATCCAGAAAAGGGGCATCTACGTGATCTATAGAGGATTCTTTTTTTTTTCATTTACGCATTGTGCAGTGCATCCTCCATGACAGTGGGGAACATATTTAGTGAGTATATGTCTCTCCATTTTATGCCCCACCTGATACTGGTAATCAGAGGGTTGTTGAATAAAATTATCTCTTCATTGTATGGTGGTTACCTATAGAATCTTATCAATTGAGGGATAGAGACAGCAATAGAAAGTTTGAGCCATCTCTAATTCTCAAGATTAAAACTATAGTCCAATGTACCAGAGGATTCTAAGAGCAGAGAACTGACCGGTCACTCTTAGAATGTGAGGACTATCCAGACAATGAATGACCGGGCTGACCTAGGATGTTCTTAGTGGCAGAGGAGATCATACATCTACCATTATGACATCATGAAATGATGGATAGATTGCTGAACTTGGAGTCAGGAGGATCTGAGCTTGACTACCATCTCTGACACTTCTATCTTTGTGAGCCTAGGCAAGTAATTTAACCTCTCTGAGTTTAAGTTCCTTCATCTACAAAACAGAGATAACAGTAACACCTAGGTTTAAATGAAATATTTGCAAAATATTTCACAAAACTTTAAGTAGCAAATAAATGTCTGCCCTCCTTTGTTATGTAAGGTTAGCATGTACTGCTATGTGATATCATATGCTCATATGTCTTCTGTAATTGGTCTACCATTGGCAACTTCGCTATATACTATGTGTTATGTTTCTACTTGTGATCCATATATCTAGTCTGTTGCACAAGGTTTGAAAAGACTACTTGTCTCACTGTGGTGGTGAGATGATGGATTCTTGATAACCAAGAGATGAAAGTACATTTTAGAGTAACAAAGTATGGTGGGAGCAATATTCTAACCCCACTGAGGAAGTGACCCAGCTGAGTATACTACAAATAAGGCTAGCCTCTAGCACCCATCTATGAGTGAACTGATATCTCAGTCTCTACATATTTATTAAGCACCTTCTATGTGCCAAGTACTGTGCTAAGCAATGAGACAAATACACAGTCCCTGCCTCAAAGATCTTACAGTCTAATGAAGGAAGAAAACACACAAAGCTGAAAAATGGTTGGGGGATGGGAAAGAAAGTATCCAACATGGGATATGATGGAGAAGTGACAGAAAGTGTTATGTCCTCCTGCTATATTTGAGAGAAAGAGTAATTGGGGAATTGAATAATGCTTCCGGGGACATTTGAAGGGTAGCAGACATTTACAATTGATAATGAGAACATTTAATATCTTATCCATTTCCTTTGCTTTTCTCTTTTATTAAATGTCTCCTCTGATTTCATGATCTGGCACAGAGTCATTGGTTAGGGGCTTAGAGATGTAGATTTTAGTAAATAGTGACCAAACAATGACCATAAATCCGGATGTACTTGAGAAGGGTTTTTTTATATCTGCAGGAGAGGAGATACTGTTATTGTTCTTATTAAAAAGTACTCTATGATCTTAACATACACATGGAAGCAAACTCAGTGGGATCTTCATATTCTCTACTGAGACACTGTAACATTTGTTTAAATCTGCAGTCCTGGTTCCTCGTCAAATATACCCTGTGCATTAACTGTTCTCAAAGGTATTTTATGGAGTTGAGAAAGTAGCATATAGATTGGTTATTACTAATGTCTTCTCAGTTTCTTGGGGGGGGGCATTATTACTCATATATATTCCATTCTTTTAGAATTTTTTCTTTGAGATATCTTGAAATTTTGTGTCTGAATACCACTTCAACACCTAAGTACTTGATGAGATGGCTATATATAAGGAAATGAAAAAGGCACTCAAGAAAATAAAAGTTCTTGGATTTCTCTAAATATATTAGGAGGAAATTCAAGTGTGACAATTTTGAAGGTATTCAGACACAAAATTTCAAGATATCTCAAAGAAAAAATTCTAAAAGCTTCCAGTGAATTTGTTTCCTCTTCCATTACTTGTTGTTATTTTATAAAATGATACTGCTTATAATCTTCTATCATCTTCTTTAATGTTTTACAGTTGAGCTTATGCTCTAAATTTGTGTTGTTCTTGGCAAGAAGATCAAATGTTTCCTGAGTGAGGTTCTTTGTCACTTAAACTTCTCCAAGAAATGACAGTAATCAGAGATAATGTCATTATTTTTATCCATTTCCTATATTTCAGAGCCAATAGATTATTTAAATATGTCTGGCTGATGCTGTTATAATTGCCTTTGGTGTCCTTTTCTTATCTTTATTCTTTCTTCTAATGTGATATTTATATAGGCTTTTATTCTAACCAGTCAATGATCAACTGCACATTGTTAACTTACTCTAAAATGATTTCCATGTCGATAGTTGTTTCCTGTCAGTTAAGATGTAGTCATGTTGATTTTTTTCATGTTCCATGATACCATGTTCAGTGCCTTCAGATTCTTTTCCCAAAGGAAGAATGTTATAATAGACTGATAGATTTAGAATTGGAAGGAACTTTAGATTTCATTTTATAGATGAAAAAACTGAGACCCAGAGAGGTTAAGTGATATGCCCAAGACCACTCAAGTAGTGAGTGGCAAAACCAATGTGAGGCTTTTAAACAATTTACAAGCCTTTGGTTTGTTTTATGTCATCATCCCAAATAATATCTTCTAACTTTTTTTTGCCTTTCACCCCTTTTCACTTTTCGCTTAAAAGCCACCAATTATCAAGATATATTCTGATTTGGTTTGGAGAATCTTGTTAGCCATTGGTAAGATTTCTCTGCTTATACAAAGTGTTCCTCAATCTTATTCTATCCCTCCTCCATTACAATATGATGATTACCATCATGGAAAAGAGAGCAAAGGCTGCTAAATCTGAGTTTTTAGATCGTCTCCCAACATTACTTTAGCTTTTGGTTAACAAGACTTAAACAAATAGGGTCCTGTCTAAATTCTTAAATAGGATAATAAATATTATTTTTTATGTTTCATTTTTAATATTTAAGATGTAGGCACATAAAGAAATAGTAGTAGTTGAATTGATATAGTCAATAAATGTATCTAATTTGAGAAGGAATGAGTATAGGTTACCTTCCATCTATTCTATATGTATCTTGTATTTACTTATTTACATACATGTTAGCTCCCCCATTAGAATGTAAATTCCTGGGACTGTTTTTTGCCTTTCTTTGTATCCCCAGCATTTGGCATGGTGCCTGTGTCAGGTAAGGTGCTTTTAAAATATTTGTTAATTGATTGATAGTTGCAACCCACAGTTTAAGAAGCACTGAAGGGGTTGAGAGTGGAAAAAGTTTAAGAAGCTGTGGTCTAGATTAAGACTTTAGTTTTGTTTTTGTCTTTTTTTTAAGATAAAAGATCCCTTTTCCTCCACAATAACTAAAATTTTACTTCCTATCCTCTTCTGTTCATACTAAAAGGATACGATAAACACATGAAGACAGACTACATCAGTATTTTTTAATACTGTTTGAACAATTATTTAGGGTTACCTTGCAATCTTGAATCATTTTTAAAAATTTAATATTAACTTGTCACATTGTTTGATTCTGACCAACAAATACTATACAGAAGTTACTAGGGTTGGGTTGGTTTTTTATGTGTGTGCTTTATTCATGGATTTTGGTTGTTTTTTTTAAATACTACTCGATATCACTTCTCAGTAAGTCCCTACCTCTACTTCTCTATCTTGTAACAGGGAAAGAAAGGAAACAGTTGAACAAAACATACGGATGTCAACTGACAGGATAGTTACAATTTCCTCATCCACAGTCAGTGTAGCCAAACTACACTAGTTCATTTGTAACCCAAAGGTTGTAATTCTGTTGACAGTGTCTCTAAGTGACTGGACTCACAGTGGGTAATCTCCAGGGCTAAGAATCAAAAGTGGATTTAAATGGTTTTAATCCACCTTGGGGATCTAGATTGTTCCCAGACAGAGCCAGTGCTTTGTTTCTGTGTAAGACTCTTAGGGACATCTCAGATTCTACTATTAAATGACATGGAACTGTGAAAGAGCCTAAAAACAATAGTGTTCAGCAGAATTAAGACTGACTTGACATGTAATGAGTCAAATTAGAAAGGATTTATTTCAGTGCCCTCTCTGTGCCCATACCTGTACATATATTCCATATCGTATGTAGATGCTGTAAGGGATGTAAACATGTTTCCTGCCCTCATGTGAATAATACAATGGCTGGGGAGACAAAATAAAATAAGCAAAGGACAACTAAACAAAATATAGCACTCGTTTGTTCTAAAAACCCTTAAAATCAGGACATAGAAGAACTGTTTTTAATGTGATGGTAAAAGACGTATTTAAAACTGAAAGCTAGGATTATTTACAATAGAGAAACACTGGAAGATTTTCTACTAAGTACAGAAGTGAAGTAAAAATGGCACCTCTCCTCCAACAACTATTATTTAATTGAATGTTATAAATGCTAACTATAGCAATAAGATAGGAGAGGAAAATTATAGATATAATATCATCAAAGAGGAGAACAAATTTGGAGATAATGTAATGATTTATTTAGAAAACTCCAGATGATCAGATAAGAAATTGATTAAGATGGCGGCTGGTAAGCAGGGACTAGCATGAGCTCCGTACCGAGTCCCTCCAAAAACCTATAAAAAATGGCGCTGAACCAATTCTAAAATGGCAACAGCAGAGGGAAGCAGGGCTCCAGCCCAGGACAGCCTGGATGGTCTCTGGGTGAGGTCTGTCCCACACGGAGCTGGGAGCTGGGAACGGAGTGGAGCAGAGCCCAGCCTGAGTGGCATGGACCAACAGGACCACCAACTGGGCAGAGCATGCCCTAGCACCCTGAATCAGTGAGCTGCGGCAGTTACCAGACTTCTCAACCCACAAACACCAAAGACTGTGGAGAAGGTTAGTGGGAAAAGTTGCGGGAGTAGAAGGAGTTCGCGGTTTGGCTTCCAGCCCCGGGGGCAGCAGAGGTGGGGCAGCTACAGCTGTTGTTGCTTCCGGCCCCAGGCCCACCTGGTGGGAGGAATTAAGTGGCGGATCAGAGCAGGAGTGCACAGCCTGCTGAAGATCTAAGCCCAGTCCGGGTTGGGGGTTTTTGGGGAAGGAGCAGTGCTGGTGGGGCAGAGCCGGCACCTCTCCCCCCAAACATGGGACATAGAACTCTCTAGTCTACAAGCAGTCATACCCCACTGAAAAACTCAAAGGTCAAGTTAGTTGGCTGGGAATATGGCCAGACAGCGAAAACGCACCGAGATTCAGTCTCAGACTTTGCATTCTTTCTTTGCTGACAAAGAAGACCAAAACACACAGCCTAAAGAAGTCAATAAAGTGCAAGAGCCTACACCAAAAGCCTCCAAGAAAAACATGAACTGGTCCCAGGCCATGGAAGAGGTCAAAAAGGATTTGGAAAAGCAAGTTAGAGAAGTAGAGGAAAAATTGGGAAGAGAAATGAGAAGGATGCGAGAAAACCATGAAAAACAAATCAATGACTTGCTAAAGGAGACCCAAAAAAAATACTGAAAAATACACTGAAGAAAACAACACCTTAAAAAAAAGACTAACTCAAATGGCAAAAGATCTCCAAAAAGCCAATGAGGAGAAGAATGCCTTGAAAGGCAGAATTAGCCAAATGGAAAAGGAGGTCCAAAAGACCACTGAAGAAAATACTACCTTAAAAATGAGATTGGAGCAAGTGGAAGCTAGTGACTTGATGAGAAATCAAGATATTATAAAACAGAACCAAAGGAATGAAAAAATGGAAGACAATGTCAAATATCTCATTGGAAAAATCACTGACCTGGAAAATAGATCCAGGAGAGATAATTTAAAAATTATTGGACTACCTGAAAGCCATGATCAAAAAAAGAGCCTAGATATCATCTTTCAAGAAATTATCAAGGAGAACTGCCCTGATATTCTAGAGCCACAGGGCAAAATAGAAATTGAAAGAATCTATCGATCACCTCCTCAAATAGATCCCAAAAAGAAATCTCCCAGGAATATTGTCGCCAAATTCCAGAGCTCCCAGATCAATGAGAAAATACTGCAAGCAGCCAGTAAGAAACAATTTGAGTATTGTGGAAACACAATCAGAATAATCCAAGATCTGGCAGCTTCTACATTAAGAGATTGAAGGGCTTGGAATACGATATTCCGGAGGTCAATGGAGCTAGGATTAAAACCTAGAATCCCCTACCCAGCAAAACTGAGTATCATGCTCCAAGGCAAAATGTGGATTTTCAATCAAATAGAGGACTTTCAAGCTTTCTCAGTGAAAAGACCAGAACTGAATAGAAAATTTGACTTTCAAACACAAGAATCAAGAGAAGCATGAAAAGGTAATCAAGAAAAAGAACAAGAAAAAGAAATTGCAAGGGACTTACTAAAGGTGAACTGTTTTGTTGACATTCCTACATGGAAAGAGGATGAGTATGATTCATGAGACCTCAGTATTAGGGTAGCTGAAGGGAATATGCATACATATATGTTTATGTATATATATGGGTGAATGTGTATGTATGTATATATATGTGTGTGTGTATATATATATATGTATATATATGTATATATATACAGAGAGAGAGAGAGAGAGAGAGAGAGAGCAGACACAGGGTGAGTTGAAGATGAAGGGAAGAAATCTAAAAGAAATAAAATCAAATTAAGGAATGAGAGAGGAACATACTGAGAGAGGGAGATAAGGAGAGATAGAATGGAATGGATTATCTCCCATAAAGGTGGCAAGAGGAAGCAGTTCTGTGGGAGGAGGGGAGAGGGTGGATGAGGGGGGAATGAGTGAACATTGCTCTCATCAGATTTGGCCTGAGGAGGGAATACCATACATACCCAATTGGGAATCTTACCCCACAGGAAAGAAGAGGGAAGAAGATAAAAATAAATGGGGGGGATGATGGAGGGGAAGGCTGATGGAGGTGGAGGTAGTCAAAAACAAACACTATCGAAAGGGGACAGGGTCAAGGGAGAAAATTCAATAAAGGGGGATGGGTTGGGAAGGAGCAAAATATAGTTAGTCTTTCACAACATGAGTATTGTGGAAGGGTTATACATAATGATCCACATGTGGCCTATGTTGAATTGCTTGACTTCTTAGGGAGGGTGGGTGGGAAGGAAGAGGGGAGAGAATTTGGAACTCAAAGTTTTAAAAACAGATGTTCAAAAACAAACAAAAATGTTTTTGCATGCAACTAGAAAATAAGATACACAGGCAATGGGGCGTAGAAATTTATCTTGCCCTACAAGAAAGGAAGGGAAAAGGGGATGGGAGAGGAGTGGGGTGACAGAGTTGAGCGCTGACTGGGGAACAGGGCAACCAGAATATACGCCATCTTGGAGTGGGGGGAAGGGTAGAAATGGGGAGAAAATTTATAATTCAAAATCTTGTGAAAATCAATGCTGAAAACTAAATATGTTAAATAAATAAAAAAATAAAAATAAACAATTAAATAGCAGGATACAAAATCTACAACAATCATCTGCATTTTTATGTCCCAAGAAAAACTAGCAGAAAATTACAAATTCCGTTCAAAATAACTACAAACTATATAAAATGAGAGCAAACCTATCAAGACACACTCAATAAAATAACAGGATGCAAAATATCCTGGCGGGGGGTGGCGGGGAGAGTGGAGACAATTACAGTGACAAGGCAGATGTCAAAATGGCTCACACGAATAGATGGCTAAGCTTTGAAGCAGGGTGTAATTCGGGGCCAGTTGGACATAGTGGCCTAGGTGATTCTGCACTTATTCACATGTAAAAACAGCTCTAATTTGTGTTTTCTAAGTCAACATAGGATCTGTAGGGATCCATTTCTGTTTAAGTTCGACACCATTGGTAGGCAAATGGTGATGAAGACCTAAACTAGAATGGTGGTCATATGAGTAAAGAGAAGGAAAAAAATTAAGAGATGTTGTGTCAGTAGAGCTGACAAGATTTGGCAACAGTTTGGATGGAGGGGGCTTTGAGATTATGAATACTGAATGATTATAAAAATGGTAGTTCCTTCAACAGAAATATCTCTTCAGAATTTGAAGACATGTTCACCCTATCTAGTATTCTCTTTTCCAATCTAAATGTACCCAACTTACTCCTATTATAACATGTTATACTATATTTTATATATGTATATATTTATATATTATATAACATATGTGTGTGTGTTACAATATGAACTCAAGATTATTCATTATACTGATTATTTTCCCTTGGGCACTATTGAGTGATACTCAGAAGTGAATGTGGTACTCCAGACATAGTCTGATGGAGGTAGAATACAGTGGTAGTATCACTTCTATATTCCAAGTGATACCTCTCAATGTACCCTAGGATTGTTTACTTTCTTAGTTTTGTATCATACTGTTGACTCATATTGAACTTACAATCTACTGAAACCCCAAGATCTTTTGCAGATGAATCACTATGTAGTCAAGCGTACAACATATTGTATTTATGAAGTTAATTTTTTAACCTATACATGAGATTTTCTCTGTATTCTTCATACACTTAAAGCTTCCAAGATATCCATTACAGGTTATACGCTCTAGGCACTTTCTGCTTAACCCATGGATTCCCCTTTTCCACTATGCCTCACTCTCAGAAAAACACCAGTTATTGCAAGGGTCAGAGAGGACACTGCTCCATGGCAGGGCATACTTCCCTCCCCCACCCCCTACCCACTGCCCAATTGATCTATATACTCTCTTGTTGACCTTTTCTTCTCCACATTTGCCTGAAAATCTCCACTCTGAGTTCATGCTTTCCCACTCCTTCAGGTGCCAATTGCTTCCAGAGATCCCAACTACTCCCCTACCAGGACAAGAAGACTCTTGAGGCACCAAAAACATCCATGCCTCATCCATTATCAAGTCCTCATTTCCCTTCACACATAGGAGCATTCATGAGTGGGTCTCCCTCCTACCTCCAAAGCAAGGCCTTCTTTCTTTCCTCCCTTTTTCAGTTTCTCCCTTCTTCCTCACCCATTCCCCTGTAGGTTCTTCTTTCTGGAACCACAGAGGCCACCTTTCCCTCATTGCTAGCCCTTGATTTTACCCAGCACATAACTCATTCCTCTCTATCCCCTTGTTTTCCACCCCCTCTTTTCATGTACCTTTCCATTTTGTAATGTAGTCCCACAAAAGAAGCATTCACCTACAGGCAGGGTGTGATCAAGTCTAATTCATAATGCCCCCATCCACCTTTTCATTGTTGCTTCTCACAGATTTCAATCTTCAACACTGTCTCCTTGGGTCCATTTAGAAAAAAGTCTTCCTGATCTTTGTGTTGCCACTCTGTTGTTGCTATAGTCTGCATTTATTCACTCCTCCTGCATTTCTATGGTTTGGGATGTTTGAGATGCAAATAATCTTTTTAGTTCTGGTTTTCTTTCTAAAAATTTTTCAAACTCTTTATTATATACTTTTTTCTTTAGCTTTAGGCTCAGGTTTTCAGGATAGGCCACCCTGGGCCACTTTTTGAACTCCAGTGCCCTTTGGAAGACATTATTCCATTCCCTCCTCCTTTTTCCAATGATTGCAAAATAATCTGCAGTATTCAAATGTCCTTTCCTTTGTATTTGAAAGTCTTTTTCCTGATGGCTTGCAGAACTTGTCATTTCTTAATTGAAATGTTAAATTTAACCACTATGTATCTTGGAGATTTTGCAGCCTTGAGTTTTTTTCTAAAGGCAATTTGTGAATTCTTTCCATTGGAATTTCATGTTCTATATTCAGGAGTTCTGAGAAGTTCTCTTCTATTTTTTCCTTCATTATACTATTCGGGTTTTTTGTCCTATTGTGCTCTTCTGGGAGACCTATGATCCTTTAGGTTGTTATCTCTGCATCCTGTCTTCAAGATCCATGTTTTGCTTGCATCGTGAGCATGTTTTCTTTTAATGTTCTTATTTTGCTTCTCTTCTTTAGGTTGCCTTTCACTTTGTGTATTTGCATTTCCAATTTATATTCTCTCTTTTGTTTCTTTGTTAAAGCTTGCTTATCATTGCAGATTCAAGTTTTCCCGTTCAGCTCATTATTTTTGATGTGCAAGACATAAATTCTGTTCTTATACTACTTATTTCTCTTTTAAACAATTCAGGAAAAGGGTAGCTAGGTGCTGCAATGGATAAAGCATTGGCCCTGGAGTCTGGAGGACCATAGTTCAAATCTGGCCTCAGACATTTACTAGTTGTACAAGTTGCTTAACACTGATTGCCTTTAAAAAAAAAATCAGTAATAGGATTGTAAGAAATGGGAGGAGGAGTTTTGTTTCCACAGAACTAAAGGTGTAGTTCCCTCCCCTCCCCCACCCCAGCTTTAGCATAAACCAGGCCTCAAGGTTGGTCAGGTGAGAGGTCAGAGGCTTGTAAGCATGCGCATGCTTTTTGAGAAGGCAGTCTGGGGAATTAGAGAGGCCAAACACACTTGAACCAGTTCAAGCTTATCTAGGGCCTGGTCTTGGTCAAGAATCCAGGCCTACTGATTTGCATAATTTGCATATGTTGAAGAGGGAAAGTAGGGGAAGTAAAAGAATATAGTTTAATCCTAAACTAAGACAAGGAAAATCTAATTAACTTCACTTTTGTTTCTCTATCCTTATTATCCTACCTGTATAAACTGTGTAATCTAGGAAAACTATGTAAAAAATAAAGATTGTCAACTAACCATAACTCTAGCAGGAGTGAAGGGAATGGTTACCCCTGCTCCTGCAGCTGTATTGGTGTGAGTGTTCCTGTGAGCACTATACCCGCTCTCTCAAGGAGCGTAATAAAATGCCTTCCTCTGCCCACTCTGGTCTTGAGTTCTTTGGGTGAGAATGGGCAAATCACGTGGATTTCCTAAGGTCAAGTGAAGGGAAGCAATAGTCAGTGGAAGCTAGTCCTGGGCTTACTCGTAGATCTTGCCTTGGAGTGTCCTGTGTTCCCCACTGCGGTGTTAAGAGAGCTACCACTCCTGATTCCCTTGGGGAACCCTGTGGTCTACACAACCTTCTTAAGGGGACATCACTTGGGACTTCCGGCCCTGTCTTTTAAGAGAGCTACCACTCCTGATTCCCTTGGGGAATCCTGTGGTCTGCACAGCCTTCTTAAGGGGCCATCACTTGGGTCCTCCTTAGGGTCTGAACCCTAGGAGGCCTGAACCCTGTGATCCCCACAGATTAAGGTGTGGCTACCACTTGGTCTTCCTCTGGGAGTCCTGTGGTCTGTACAGCCTTCCCTAGGGATTATCACAGGGTTCTTCCTCAGGACTTTGGCCTTGCCTAGGAAGACCAGTGATCCCCAAAGCTGCATTTTCTCACAATTTGGGGAAGTCCAGTGATCCCCAAAACCACATTTCTCACAGGATGTTATGGTTCTAGGTTCTCCTGAACTTCCATAGAGTCTCATTAAAGGTTGTAGTGTTTTTCTTCATTTTGCATTATTCCTGAACTCATTTGCAATATCTGGAGGCCATATTATTCCTTTTACTTTTACTGTTTTTCCTGTTGGTTTATCTGTGTATATTCAAGATCTTTAAGATTTCTTCTACCTGGAATCTTAGGTACTTGCAGTCTCACCCCATCACACACACACACACACACACACACACACACACACACACACACATTTTCCTTATCTGAATCCCTCCCTCTGATTATTGTTTCCTTGGGGTATACATCTCAAAGTATCTCAGCCTTCTCCCACATTGAGTAATTCGTAGTTCACCCTCCCAGGTCTCTGCCCCAACTGACTTTTGAGTGGCCAGAACTGGCCCCAGCTGGATGCTGTGTTTTTATCTCAGGCCTGGTGGAGTGCTGCACAGTTCCCTACATGCAGCGTCCTACCCTAGGGATCTTTCCCACTCCCTCTCTTCCTCAGTTCTTTGACCTTACACCAGCAATTCAGAGCTTGATGGCACTGGCAGTTCAGAGCCTACTTTCCTTGGCATGAGCAGTCCAGAATTACCAACAGTTCAGAGCTTTGCAGCCTTGGTGCTTCCAGGTTGCAGCCTCCAGCAGACTTTTGCTCCTGAAGGACTATGGCCAAGCTGACTGTCAAAGCCCAAGAAAACTTCCATAGCCTGGAGCCAAGGTCTCAAAAGCACTGGAAAGAGATAGGGTGACAGAGGTTTAGGGGTGGCTTTTGATGTAAGCTTATGTTGTATCCTTGGATCTGCCAGTGCAACCTCACTGTTGGTAGTGTAGGAGGTAGGGAAGGTCAAGTGCTGAATGAGAGTGCTGAATGAGCTTAAGCAACAACTGTCAGTTCTTGAATTTTAGGGTTTTTTTTAACCTTCTTTTGGATTCATGGTATCTTAGACCATGGAAACAGCTGAAATTGCTTTATCTTTGGAACATAATTTCTGTTTTGAGGAGGTTTGAGAAGTCATGGAGATTGAACAAAATGGCTAGTCACTAGCTAATCACTGTCCTGTCTGTAGTTTGTGTCATGTAGAATATACACAATAAGGCTAGAAAGACAGATTGGGGCTTTAGAGATTTAAATACCAAAGAGAGGAGTCTCTATTTTATCCTAGAGTTAGTAGGGAACCACTCTAATTTACTGAGTAGGAAAGTGACACAGTCAGATTTGTACTTTAGGAGAATCAATTTGTAACCTATTTGTAGATAGATTGGAAAGGGGGAGAGACTTGAAGCAGGGAAGAGACCATTAGGAGGCCATTTCAGTAGTCCAAGAGGGAGCTCATTGTATCAGGTAAGGCAAGATTCATATCGATGGTGACCACGAATATGCCTGTATAGTTCAGAATAGCAAAGTATAAGAGACTCTCTGTATAGAAGGCAGAAGAAGTAAAACGTTTATTCAGACACAAGAGGATCAGATCCCAGAACCAATAACCCCAATTCAACATAGCAGTAATTGCATTCCAAAACCAGTAAGTCCACCTCAATGTAACAGCAAGGAGATTAAAGCACAGTATCACAGCAAAGAGCCAAGCCATCTTATAACCTTCCCTTCTGCTAGGGCCTTCCCATAAACACTCACTCTCACTCACGAATCCTAACTGTCTGCTTGCCTGCTTTCTCTGTTCTCACAGTTCTGAAAGCCTTTGCAGTTCTCAGAGCCCTTCCAGTTCTCTCTCTCTGTCTCTCCATCTCCCTGTTTCTTCCAGTTCTCCGTCTCTTCCAGTTCTCCATCTCTCTTGCATTTCTGTCTTCTTCTTCTCCTCGAAGGTCTCTGGTCTGAGCTTAATGGCTACCCACAGGGTGTGTATGGTGTGTATAGACACACGCACACACACTCTCTCTCTCTCTCTCTCTGTGTGTGTGTGTGTGTGTGTGTGTGTGTGTGTGTGTAGGCCTGGGGCTTAGAACCTCATAGCCTGCCTACAAGTAAGCCTCTCCTAATCAAGCTTCCCTTAACTAGCTCCACCTGAGACCTATTGAATGGGCAGGGAAGATCTTTGATCACATTAGCACCACAGTCATAAGGGTCTGAATGAGGGTGGTAGCTTTGTCAGTGAAGGAAAGGAGATGGATGCAAGAGATTGTGGAGATAAACTAATTGTATATGTTATAAGGTGAGAGGTGAATTGAGCATGACACTAAAGTTACATTCCTGGGTGATTAGATGGATGGTGGTGCCCTTGATAGAAATAAGGAGTTTCAGGGGAGGAATAGGTTTTGGAGAAAAGATTATGAAATCAGTTTTTGACACGTTGAGTTTGAACTGTTTATGGGACGTTTAGTTCAAAATATCTAGGAGGCAATTGATGATGTGGTACTGGACATAAGGAGAAAGACTAGAGCTGGATACATAGATTTTTGCAGTCATCCTCATAAAGGTGAAAATTAAACCCATGCTAATCTAATTTACAAATAGCTGAGGAAAGAAGGAAAGTAAAAGGGAAAGGAGAAAGGGAAAGATATACTCAACTGAATGCAGAACTCCAGAGATTAAAAAAGGAGAGATTAAAAAAAGTTTTCTTAAAGGAGCAATGCAAAGAAATAGAAGAAAACCATAAAATGGGAAAGACAAGAGAACTTGGAATGTGATATTCTAGAAGGTAAAGGATCTAGGATTAAAACAAAGAATTACCTATGCAGGGAAAATTGATAGTAAATTGAAATAGAGGACTTCTAAGCATTCTTGATAAAAAGACCAGAGCTGAATAGCATGTTTTACTTTCAGATACAAGGCTTGAGAGAAACATAAAAAGGTAAACAGAAAAGAGAAGTCATAATGGATTCAATAAGGCTAAACTGTTTGCATTCCTACTTGTAACTCCTAGAAACTTTCTCATTATTAGGGCAATTAGAAGGCATATAAATAGACAGAAGGCATGGATGTGAGTTGAATATGATGGGATGATTATCTAAAAAAAATAAAATTAAGGGAGGAAAAAGAATGCCCTGGGAGAAGGGGAAAGGGAGAGGGAGAATGAGGTAAATTATCTGACATAAAAGAGGTGCAAAAGAGATTTTATAGTGGATTGGAAGGTGGGGGAAGTTGTGAGGAGCACGTGAACGCTACTGTCATTGAAACTGGCTCAAAGAGGGAATAACATACACACTCAGTTGGGTGTAGAAACCTATCTTACCATATAGGAAAGTAGAAGGAGAAGGAAATAAGAGAAGGTGAGGGTTGGCTTATAGAGTGGATTGGGGAAGATAACAGTCAGAAGCAAAACACTTTTCAGAATGGACAGGGTGAAAGGAGAGAGAGAGAGAGAGAGAGAGAGAGAGAGAAGGATAAATGGAGAAATAGGATGATAGGAAATACATAGCAATTGCTCCTGTGAAAAAAAATTTTTACATCAAGTTTCTCTGATAAAGACCTTGTTTCTCAAATATATAGCAAACTGAGTCAAATTTATAGATGTAAGCCATTTCTCAATGGATAAATGGTCAAAGGATATGAACAGACAATTTTCAACGCTATCTATAGTCATATTAAAAAAAATGCTGTAAATCACCATTGATTAGAGAATTGTAAAACAACTCTGAGCTGCCACCCCATGCCTAGCAGATTAGCTAATATGACAGAAAAGGAAATGACAAATGTTGAAGGGGGTGTGGGAAAATTAAGATACTAATGCATTGTTGATGAAGTTGTATACTGATTCAGCCATTCTGTAGAACAAGAACAAATTGTAAAACAATTTATAGCCCAAAGAGCTATAAAACCATGCATACCCCATACAAGCAATTCTGCTACTGGGTCTGTATCCCAAAGAGATAAAACAAAAAGGAAAAGGATCTATAATGTACAAAAACATTTATAATGGTTCTTTTTCTGGCGGCAAATAATTGGAAATTGAGGTGATGTCCATCAATTGGGGAATGTCTGAACAAGCTGTTGTATATGATTGTGATGGAATACTAATGTGCTATAAGAAATGACAAGCAGGATGCTTTCAGAAAAACCTGGAAAAACTTACATGAATTGATGCAAAGTGAAATGAGCAGAATCAGGAAAACATTGTATATAGTAACAGCAATATTATATGATGATCACCTGTGAATAACTTAGCTATTCTTAGCAATGCAATGATCTAAGACAATTTGGAAGGACTTATGATGAAAAATGCTATCCATCTCCAGAGAAAGAACTGATGGAGTTTGAATGCAGCTTGTAGCATGTTATTTCTTTACTTTATTTTTCTTGTTGTTGGTTTTTTGTTCTGTGTTTTCTTTCAGTGTCACATGGAAATATGTTTTACATGACTACATATGTATAACCTATGTCAAATTGCTTGCCTTCTCAGTGAGGGGGGAAGAGAATGAAGGGAGGAAGGCAAAAGAATTTGGAACTCAAAATTTGAAAAAGAAAAAAGACTGTTAAAACTCTTTTTACATGTAATTGAGGGGAAATAAATTATTAAATTTAACTTTTTTTAAAAAAAATGATTAGTGTCATGAGAGTATCTAGCAGAAATGTAGTCAATAGTGTAAAAATGCTACAGAAGGTCAAGATGCATAAGGATTGAGAAAGTCCCAATGAGGTATTTGGTATTTAAGAGATCATTATTGATTTTGGAAAAAGCAGTTTCAATTGAGTGATTAATGCTTGAAGCCAGATTGTAGAAGGCTTAAATAAAAGTGAAGCAATTTCTTTTAGGAATTTAGCTAAGAAGGAAATTAGGATCAGAGAGCTAAAGCTGATTGACCTCAAGAGCCATCTTATCCAACTTTTCCATATTATAGATAAGGAAATTGATGTTCTATGAAAATTGTGGCTTACCCAAAGTTACATGGAAAGTAACAAGATTCAAAACCAAGTCCTTTGATTATGAAGTCAATGTTCTTTCCCTGGCACCATACTGGTGTGAATATGCATACTTTTTTAACATTTACATATAAATGAATGAATAAAAAGGTAGTTTTCATGTGCCTACTGTGTGTGAAGCTCTGTCCTAAGGCAGGTTGAGGCTAGATTGTGAAGAGATTAAATGCCAAAGAGAGAAATCTACATGTGATCCTGTGCCTGTGCTAAGGCACTAGGGATACAAATACAAGCAAGCAAGATAGTCCCTGACGTCAAGGAGCTTACATCCACAAGGGGGTAGCATATGTGGCATGGTTTGAAAATGTCCAGAAAGTGATATGGTTCCCTGGTATTGGGTGAAATAAAGGGTCCTGAGTGAGGGGAGAGGGGGCAGATTCTGCATTCCAGTTGAAAGAGGATAGGGAGGATATAATATAGGTGACATGTTTTGGAAATGGTCTGGAAATATCTGTGTTTCAAAATAAATCATTGAAGTCATCATTGAATTAATATTAGTTATAAGAATATTTAGTAATCTTACATTGCTTATTTGGAAATTCCAGTTGGTTCTTTTCATATGCAAGTGATAAGAAACTTATTACATCTCAAAAATGTATGCATTAGATTTATATAACATGATTTACATGTAGATGCAGCTTAATTTTATTAATACCTTTAACGAAAGCATGTATGTTAAGTTTTTAAGGTGTAATATCTCCTTGTACAATTGTTAATGCCCCTCTAGTTTCATGAAAATGCTTTTTTTTCTTAGTTCCATTAGCAATTTCAGATTCAGTACCAGTAATCGAAAAAAAAGTTTCACATCGTTTTCCATTTATATATCAGTTCAGAAAACAATTGCCACCAAAGGTAAGACAAAATTTAGAAATAATTATTTAGGAACATTTAGATTTGGTAAATGTATTATAGAATGTTTTACTTATTGAAGTTACAATACACTCTTAAAATATGATATTAAAAATAGTCATGTTTTTAGCAATGATCTTTAGTTTGAAAGTAGGAACACTCTTCTTCTAAGTTTTTAACTAATAATTTATAATTCCCTAGCAAAGTATGATATTAAAATATGCTGTCACAGAATTTGTCATTTTTTATAAATTACCATTTTAATAATTTTTAATAAATTATTCATTGTTCATTTAAATTATTCTTATAAGGTAATGTTTTACATACTTCAACATGGTTCATATATATTGGCATAAAGTTCCTTTTCATTGAATATTCATTTACCACACTTTCCCCCAACTATAGATGTTCATTTTTGCATTTCATTATAATAGCTTTTTGTGTCAAATTAATAGTCATTTGGGATACAGTCATAAATCTTTTGGCTCATAAAACACAGTAGTTGAGAAATTATATCCATAGCAACCCTTGCAGCTAGAATTTAAATCTGATATAACTTGCCCTGTATATAGGAAAAACATATACAAGTTATACAGTCCTAGAGACAGAGCAATTATGAACCATAGAAAACAAGATGCATTTCCTCTGACTTGTTTTTTTTCCTCTGCTTTTCTGTCATGCTCTAATTTCATCAATCAGAAATTCTGACAGAGCAGCCGTTATTCCTTTGCCTTTTGGTATTAGAGCCTAGGCTGATAGCCAGCAAAGAGGCAGAGAAACAAATGGATGCACTGCCAACACTTAAACTAATAAATGAACTCAGCTCACAGCTGCATCTGCTGACTGCTTATGTGCCCCTGGTTAACATCAACCTTGTTTCCCTTTGCAGCATCATGGAGCTTTTCTTCAGACAGATACAAAATCATCAAGAGGGCCAACAGTTCCTAGGGGAACACAAGTATTCCAAAGTGCTGCAAGGTCACGCTTAGCAGAACAGTCAAAAACAGAAAGAGGAAACTCAGTGACAAGTACAGAGACCTCACCCAGTCTCTGCCAACACCGTTGCCAAAGGTCACCAATTTCTGAATGTCACTTATCAGAAGCAGACGCCAAAGGAGCAACCAAAGCATACCTCACGGCTCCTGGGAAGGAGCAAAAGAGTCCAGGCATTTCTGGGATTGCCGAAGTAAATTTTATCCTTCCCACCAGAGAGGACCCTTTGTATCCACCAATCAAACAGAGTTTTTGAAAAATCAGCAGTTGAATTACCCCTAACAAATAACACAGACTGATACTCCCATTAATTCCTGAAATGGAAAGAATCTAGACTCACTGTACTGAAAACTGTTTGCTTTTCTAGTACCGATAACCAAAAATACTAGTTGACCCCAGCGTATTTTTAGAGAGAACATGATACTCCTTTGACTAAAAAACAACAGTACTCTATTTTGTTTTCTGAAAAACCTATATGCTTCAAGGATGGTAGAAGAATTTGCTGTTTCCTTAAACTGCTTTGTTTACATTTTGAGATCAGACATTTTGCATAACACAATGCCACTGAATTTAGAATTAGAACACCTAGCTTAGTGATAATGGCAATATTCCTTGACTTCTCCAGATTTTTCTTGTCTTTAGAAACAGGATAAGAATATTACACTATTCCTCTCACCTCTGAGAGAACACCATGGGGAAAGCACTTTGTAAACTATAAAGTGCTATATAATTATGAGCTGTGATTATTAATAGTTATTTAAATATTAGAAACGATAATGAAATATACCTACTGTTTGCTTCCCGATGGAGAACTGACGGACTCAGAACAAATTGAAGCATATTTTCTTCTTTTTCTTTTTTTTTCTTTTTGACATGGCTAATACAAGAATTGTTTTTTGTATGGCTATACATACCTTGTAACACATATTATTTTTTCTTACCTTCTCAATGGGTGGGGGAAGAGGAAGAGAATTAAAAACTGAAAATACAATAAAGTTGAAAATGCATAAATGAAAATCTGTTTTTAAAAGAGAATACTATCTCAGTCCTTCATTCTTATAGGTACCATGTGATAAAACTAATAATTAACAAGAGAATCATCCATCATAAAAAGAAGAAACCATATCATACAAAATCATGTCAGTTTTATTTTTCAGAAACCAGTTATTGAAAATTCATCATTTTATAGTTTTAATGTCTAACATGTTCTCTTAGTAGTGGTATTTATTATTACCTTAAAGGTAAAAACGGTTTCACACAGTGCTTTAACATACCAGATTTACCTCAAGACCCAACCAAGCACAGAAGTTCATTATTTGCAAAATATGTCAAAAGGCAATTTTAGTAATATAAGCAGTTTGTAAAATAGTAATTGTTGTATTTTTTCTTTGGCTAATGATATTGCTCTAGATAATATCATAATGTTAAAAATGAGCTCCTGTCAATTTCTGATAAATTCATTGAAGTCATATTTACATTTCTTCAGCTATGTTTAGTTATTTGTTTTAAGGTCCCTGTAGTTCATTACAATCATTATTACCTGGCAATAAGAAATAATATTCTTAAATTTCATAATTACTTGTGAATTGTACATTGTATATAGGGATCTTAGGGCTCTCAGTGAGGCTCCACCCAGTTTCATTTAAGGGGCAGCTAGGTGGCACAATGGATAGAGTGCTGGGCCTGGAATCAGGAAGACTGTAGTTCAAATCTGGTTTCAGACACTTATTAGCTGTGTGACCCAGGGCAAGTCACTTAACCCTATTTTACCTTACTTTCCTCATTTGTAAAATGAGCTGGAGAAAGAAATGGCAGACCATTCCAGTATCTTTGCCAAGAATGCACCAAAAAGGGGTCAGAAGAGTCAGAGCCAACTTAAAAGACTAAGCAACAGCAACCACCTCACTTAAATATTTATAGAATAATAGCTTTCAACAAGTTAGAGGACATTGAGAAAATTAACAAAAATAACATTTTAGGCACATACCTCAAAGAGATAAACTATGACAAATTATTTCCCTTACAAAACTGTGATCTCTAATAAAAGAATTTGTCCCTGTATCTCCCCCAATACCTAGTAATACCCATAGTACACACTCTAAAAACATTTGTTGAATGAATGGTACACTTATAGGTAGAATCCCAATTAATGAATATGCTAATGGCCTCTAGCCCTAGCATTACCAATTAAATAGCATTTACCTCCACATACCTTTGTACCCTTCAAAACATTTTCACAGTACTTATTTCCATTTATCCTCTCAAACATCCCTATAAAACAGGATAAGTTTTTAGCATCCCTATTTTACAAAAAAAAAAAAAATAGATTCAGGAAGTTAAAGAACTTTCCTAAAATCATACAGCTAGGTTATAGAGAACCAGGACTAGAACCCAGTTCCCCTGACATTTAGTCCATGAGAATGGTTCAAAAAGAAAGTTTATAAGGATAATTACTCATATTTATGCATGCTCTAGTAATTTTACATCCCACTCTGTCCAATCTCCTTCCTACCCCACCCCCCAATCTCTTACTCTAAAGCTGCCTGCTGATTTCACCATTCTCAAGCCCTCACTTCTCTCCCAGGCCATCATTCATACACTGGCTATACTCTCTTCCCTTCCCCATCTTGACCTCCTGGTAAACCAGTTCAACTCTACACTTGACCTCTTCTTTCAAATCCCTTTCTCCATTATCCTATTACTAATCTTTCCCTGGCAAAGCTCAACTGAGTATTACTTTCAACATTCACTCCTACTTGTGTGAGTTGAATGAAGCTGGAGAAAATCATGAAACTATACTGACTGGATGCACTAGAAATTTATGTTACATAATCTCAACTGGGCCCTCATTGCAGCAAGGCAATCCTTTTACACATCCCTAATTGACTTAAAAGACACCATCTTTTGTCTCAGGCCATCTTCACTGGCTTTCCTCCTTCCTTGGAATTTTCTCCTTCCTTATTTCTACCTCCTGGCTTTCTTCAAATACCTGGTAAAATCCCACCTTCTACAAGAAGCCATTCTTCATCCTCAATGCTAGTCCCTTTTCTCTACTGATTATCTCCAGTATTTTCTGTATATATCTTGTTTGTATATGGTTGTTTCCCTGTTATCTCTACCATTGAACTATGAGTTCCTTAAGAGCAAGGTTTCTTACTGGCCTTCTTTGTATCCCCAGAACTTAATATAGTGCCTGGCACATAGTAGGCACTAATAAATGCTTATTGACTTGACATGACTAAAGCAATACTTTGTCACGATTCTTTGGGTAACCCATGACTCAGTATCTCCCAAGACAATGGATTCACAAGGATCAGATCCAGTCCTGGAGGCTAGACTCCGAAGGGCAATTTTTTTCTCTTTCATTCATGTGCCCTCCCTAGAGTTTTACTCTGAGGAAATCTCCAAAATACAGCTTATATATTACTCATTTTTTATTTTCCCAAAAGACATCAGATTTCCCACCTATCCAGTACCCTTCCCCCTCAGAATAAACATACTTTGTAGATCTGATGAACAGTCTCTTCAGGTTGAACCTATGCTATCTGAGCAACTTATAGTGATAACAAAAACTAGCAGGAAATGATAACTTCCATTCAAATTAACTACAGAATATATAAAATATCTAGGAGTAAACATTAAAACACATTCATTTAAATCAGGGTTAGCAAGATTAGGGTCTCTTTCTTACTCCCCCCCACATTTCCAACCTCATCATCATCAAAAAGATATGCAAAAATTCATCCAGAAAGGTGGAATACTGGTGATGCTGTGTGAAGGAGATAGCCATCAAATGCAAAAAGTGAGGGAGACTGAAGAAATCAATATCTTCATGACAGATGTTTAAATCTACTGGGAAGCTATAAGAAAAAAAGGACCAATAAGTAGTTTTGTTCTTGTAATAAAATTAGCTTTTTAAAAACACCTTGTAAACTTGTTTTTTAAGTGTCTTTTCTACATATTTCTTGTGATTATGTAAAAGACATTTATTGAACTCTTGAGCTTTCAGTTTCCTCTGGGCTGCATGATTTTCCTACGTAACATATTTCTTGGTTCTAGTACATCTGTGGACCAAAAGTAATCAGATACTCTATAAATTGCTGCCAAATTTCTCTATAACTATTAAATATACACCTGATCTGTATATTAAGTCAAAATATGTAAATTGAATTAAAAGTGCAGAAGTATTTCTAAACTGGAGTCCCTATGATGGAAAAGACTATTTTAAAGCAAATAGTTGCTCCATGCTTTCCATTAGTTTAACCCAGTACAATAGCTGAAGTCTAATGCAATATATGTACCAATAAGAAAAACGCATAACAAAATAACTCCATATTCAAGTAAAAAGGAGAAAATTTTCATAACTGAAAGCAATATATTAAAATCTATGAAATTGTATTTTTTTCTTTGAAGCTTAGTTGGAGATGAATTTCTAGATTACAAATAGATGGATGGATGGATGGATGGATGGATGGATGGATGGATGGATGGATGAAAAAGCCTTTATTAAGTCCTTACTACTTGCAAGCTACTGTGCTAAGTGGTGGGGATACAAATAGAAAAGAAAGACAGCACCTAGGGGGAGAGAATACAGATAGGACAGTGTGCAAGAGGACCAATGAAAAGGATCAGTGGTGTTCAGTGTGAATTGGCAAGATAGCTGGTAATGCATCTTTAGTGTCATTTCTTTTGGTAAAACCCTATTCCTGATGCTGAACCAGTTTCCAGTGCCAAGAACTTTGAAGACAAAAATTTTATTTTCTGTCTTTAATTGTTGTGACAGTTAAAAAGACAAGTGCTCCAACACCTGGAGGGGGAGCTCCAAGGTCAAATCTCCACAAGGGTTGATCCCCCTGAAAGGTAGCTGAGGGGGCTAGGCTCTAAGGACATAGTACATAGTAAGTATATCCCAGTGGGATGCTACTATTTCTGGGATGCAAGTTATGATTTTCTATAGGGCAAATACATGTCCTTTCTCATGAAGACCTGGAAGCAAATTATGATCACAAGTGTGTTGGATTGTTAGAAGTTTCTGATACATGACAGATTTATGACTTATTTGTATATGGCATTTTGCACTTTCAAATCATTTTCAATTTGTTACATTAATCAAATTATTCAGCAAGCATCTGTTACATATAAAGTCCTGCATGGATCACATGGCAGTGAATCTGTGAATTCATTCCCTCCAGTGAAGCAGATTGCCACCCTTCCTTACATGCCCATCCTGTGAAACTTATCCAAGTCTTCCCAAAAGTTCATCACAGGAAGTCCACCCAAAGTGCTAAGAGTCTTCCTTTGTTCTCTTGACATGATGAGGATACCAATAGAGGGCTGAGGTTTTTAATTGATTATCCTTTGTTCTCACTTTGTCATGGATCCATCTTCCTTTTCCATCATAGTTTCTTTGACACCATCCTTTAAACTACTTCTTAATGAAATTCCTTGCTTTATCATGTGTTATAGCTATGGGGACTCTTAAAAAGTATAAAACACAATTCCTGTCCTCAAGGAGTTTACAATGCAGTTGGGAAGACAGATATACACATAAAAACAATAACTAAAATTTAAAATGAAATGGGTAGAATCCAGATCTGTGAATTCATTTTTATAACTCCCTTTGTAATTTACAATCTTAAGTTGCACCTAACCTTTAGAGTTTAAGTGATTTATCCATGGTCACAAAGTGAATGTATGAGAAGTAAGACTTAACCCAGTCTTTCTGACCCCAGACAAACCATTATTCCTTTAAACCACACTCTTTCAACTAATAATATATGGCGTTATATGATAAATGAGTATTACCAATGAGAATTGTAAGACTGCATTGAATTTTGTAACTAGGAAGGATTTTTGAGAGTTTTATAGGCAATCATTTAAAAGATGAAAACCAGATAGGGGTGAGTGACTTGGCCAAGGTCACACAGGCATGTCCACACAATGAACCTGGATTAGGACAATGTACAGAGAGAATAGATTATCTTCTTTTTCCTTGATTCTTTTTTCTTTCTAGGTACAATTTTGGGGCCATGATATTGTCAAGTCAGTTAGTCAACAAGCATTTATTAAGCTCTTACTATGTGCTAAGGGCTGGGAACACAAATATAAGCAAAAAGAAAGGCTGTCCCTACCCTCAAAGAGATTACGTTCTAATGGAGGAAGACAACACATAAAAAGAAGCTAAAAAAGAGATAAAGCAGAGAAGATGCCTGGCACAGGGATATGATGGAGAAGTCTGTAGTAGTCTAGCCTAGTGGGGAATGATGAGATGGTTGGTCTGAGTGCCCTCCTTAAATGAAGGTTCTGGGAAGAGCCTTCCAGTTAGAAGGAGGAACCTCAGGGACAAAAGGTACTTCAAGGGTAAATAAAGGTCTAGGTAATAAGAAACTGACTAATTCCAATTAACACCAAAGTGGTCATTTATTTAAGAATGAATCCAAGAACTAACTGTAGGGTTGAACTTTTTCATTATGGAAAAATAGAGACGAAACCTAGAATTGAAAAGTTCCACTTCCATCAGAAATAATTACAATAAAGTTATTCTGTTCTAGGACTGTCATTTTAACTCTTTAGAAGTTTTTGTTTCTGAAATTATATTTTAAAGTAGTAAAGTCTGGATGAAAAATGATGAAATTTTAAAAGAAAAATAAATGATTGATTTGACCACAGGGAATTTCAGGTTTACTTTTGGTTTTGTCCAGCCCTGTGATTTCATTGGTGTAGGGAACTTTAGGTAAGTAAACACCTAGTAAAATAGATCACCAGCTGTTCTACAGTTTACATTTGCAGAGAGCTTCATTTTCATCCCTCTTCACTTGAAGAGGTACTAAAAGGTGACTAGTATTTTGTAATGGTAATGATGAGGCAGCGTCAACTGCACTCAAAACCATTAATACTCTGGTTCAACATCTACCTCTAACATTTGGTAAAGGGAGGCTTATTGCCTGTCCACAAAGCCAATGAAAGCACCAATGTAGACTACTGAGTGGAAAGTCCAGCTCACTGTCAATGAATTCAAACAATTGAAGACTCATGAGTTCCATAATTCTTTAATCCCTTCTTCTCTCTAATCTTCTGGCAGCCTTGTATAAAAATAGATATCAGAAGAAGGAAGGTGAGGTGGGATAGAATTTTCTGTTTCTTCCTACCTACATTAGAAGTAAAGGGGACTTCAGAAACTCAAGTCCATATACCCAAGGGGCAATCAAACTGTACTTTTGATCCAGCAATACCACAACTAGATCTGTATGCCAAAGAGATCATAAAAATGGCCCAAAGGACCCACATGTGCAAAAATATTTATAGCACCTCTTTTTGTGATGGCAAAGAATTGGGAACTGAGGGAATGCCCAAGTTGTGGTATATGAATGGGATGGGATACTATTGCTCTATAAAAAATAAGTAGGCTGATTTCAGAAAAACCTGGAAAAACTTACATGAACTGATGCTGAATGAAGTGAGCAGAACCACGAGAACATTGTACACAGTAACAGCAACATTGTGTGATGATTAACTATGATTGACTTAGCTCTTCTCCACAATACGATGATCTAAGACAATTCCAAAAGACTCCTGATGGAAAAGGTTATCCACATCCAGAGAAAGAACTATGGATTCTGAATGCAGATTGAAGCATACAATTTTCACTTTTGGGAGTTGTTGTTGCTGTTGTTGTTGTGTGTGTGTGGTTTTTCCCTGTTGTTCTGTTTCTTCTTTTATAACATGACTTATGTGGAAATACATTTAACATGATTGCACACGTATAACCTATGTCATATTGCTTACTGCCTTAGGGAGGGAGGAAGAGAGAGGAGGGAGAAAAATTTGGAATTCAAAATCTTATAAAGAATGAATGTTGAAAACTATCTTTACATGTAATTGGAAAAAATAAAATATTGTTTAAAAAAAAAGAAGGAAACTCAAGTCCATTGCTATGCTTGAACCTTGGAAGAAATCTTTAATTTTCAGAAAGTAAGACTCCCAACTCTGCAGAATGTGAACTGGAAGCAAACCAACTGAGGGCAAGGCACTTTGATAGGCTCCTGAAATACAAAGGCAGAAATGAAAACCAGATCTTGCCCCACCAGAAGGGACAGAGAAGTCAACATAAATTCAAGATAATATCAGAGAATGTGCTAACAACTGGGGGGATAAGGAAAACCTTCCCAGAAGAGTGGCACATGAATCGAACTTTGAAGGAAGCTAGAAATTTTATTAAGTCATGATGAGGAAGAAGCGCATTCCAGGCATGGAGGTATAGCCTAAGCAAAGGTATGGAGGGAGGGGATAGAATTCTGAATTTAGGGAACAGCAAGTAGCTCAGGGGAGTAATGTAAAATAAGTCTGGACAGATGGAGTGAATCATAAAACAGGAGTCAAAAACAGGTCAATGAACTTCAAATCTTTAAAAAAAACATAGTGGCTGTCTATTGACTCTTACTGAGCACTCCCTGGTTAACATAAAATGAAGGGAAACAGTAATCCCTTGGGTACTGAGAAGAATAAGGTTTCTCTTGCGTTAGCTTCGAAATCCTTTGACATGGGTGGAGTGAGAATTTATGACTTATATAACAGACAGAGGCCAGCATTTCAGTTCCTAAAGTCCTAGCTAACTTCCTGGCGGTCTTTAGAGGATGATTCCTTGGGGTATACTTGCTGTTGGTGTAGCCTGTATGCTGTAGTCATAATTGTCTGCCAAGTGTACTGTTTTTATTGTTAGCAAATGTCACTCCACCCAAGTCAGGATTTTCAAAGATTCCTTGGATGAAAGGGAGCTTCTCATCTCTCCCTCTTTTTTTTTTTAAAGTATGTTATGACAGACATTTGGTCTGTTCCTCTAAAACAGCTCTGCAGTCCAGCAAAATTCTTTAGAACCCAAAGAGTGACCTTAATTTCTTTTTAAGATTTGATTTTCTTTTGATTTTTTTCCAAAAAAAAGTTTTAAAACCTTTGATAGGTTGATAAATTAGTTTTCATGCCTATGTATGGGTATTTGGTAACATCCAGTTAGGGACAAAGAAAGAATACCACTGATCTGAACAATTCCTCCATTTTAGAATGCCAATAACTGATAGGCCAGGTTGAAAGAAAAGTTGGAGAAGGCATAGTTATTGCCATGATTTTGACACTTGGGCCAGCATCTCCTCCTCTGCACTAGAACCTTGGAATCCACCCTTGGAACAATCTTGAGCTCTGATTGACTACTTTTCCCTTTATTTTGTCAGGATGCAAGCCTCCTGTCATCTCTATTCCATAACCATGATGGATATATATCACCCCCCCTTTAATGCTCCATTTTATCTGTGTATTTTTCTTCCATTAGAATGTAAGCTCCCTGAGGACAGGGATTTCTATTCCATTGTCTTTGTATCCCCAGGACTTACCATTGTATATTAATAAATGTACTATCTATCTGTCCATCTTTCTATTGAAGTTTGAGAATTAAATGGTAAATTAGATGTCATGTGGGGAATAGACAAATGAAAGGTCAAAAAGTCGGCAGGAGACTTCTGTCAGAAACAGTCTGAGAGTGTCTAAAAAGGAATATTAAAAAATGCCCTTCTTTATGCCACTTTCTTCCAAAAAACTCTACAGCTTTCTGCTTGTCCACCAACCTGTCTTCCTTTCCAGGAAACCTAGTAAGAAAGAAAAAGAGGAAGGGAAAAACCAAGCAGCAACATATAACTTGTGCTCTGAGATGAATTTGCCTTGGTTTCACTAGTCCTATTTGGATAGTCTTTGGGAAAAATACTATCCTTCATTTCATTACAAACAGAAGGCTTTGTCTGTTTGAAGATGTGAAGGTTGGCATAACTAAAAGATTTACACCTGTTGTAACAGTTGTTCTTAACTTGTTTCCAGTGCATTACAGACATGCCAGTAATGGGAGAGTACAGAGGTAAGCCCCCCAGGGGACTGAATGCCTCTAGAGATGAGGACACTAGATCCAGAATGGAATGCTTTTGGCTGGGAAAGTTCTGAGATTTGGCAGTAGGCTCTCTGCATAGTTATAAGAAGGAAGGCAAATAGTTGAGTGCATAGCCAATATAATTCAGGAAAGTGCTAATGCATGGTTCCCTCTCCTAATCATTACTTAGGAGAGAAATGACCATTTCTCTCATCTATTAATAACCAGTTATTGAGATTAAAGTTTTCCCTTTCTGTTTCCTCATTCAGAAATAAACCCCTGTAGGTTATTTAACCCATCTCGAAAGGACTTTTCTGGTAGATGAGATTGCTCAAATCCTCTGGATATGTGCTTTTCATCTTGTGTGGGACCCTACCCAACTAAAAAACCTTACCAAGAGAATCTCATCTAGGTGATTTCAGCCCTTTGTGTTCTACTCAGGAGGTTTGGGTGGAAAGATCCCTTTGTCTAGATTACCTTAAGCAGGGTGGTCTGAACTGAGATGAGTATGAATGACATAATCAAAGTCATGTCCTAGCCCCTCATTAGGATAGGCCCACCTCTAATTATAGTATTCATTCTCATTAATTATTAAGTAATCAGAGATGATTTCCACCTGTGGGAACACCCACCGATCCAAGGGTGTATAAGCATTGATCAACCTCCATGATTCACCTTTGGTTTGACCATCATTTAATTATCTGCTAGCCATAATTAATAAAATTGACTATTAATTACCCAAAATTATGTCACTTGGACTTTTCATATATCACATTTATATTAGCGTTTTGAGGTTTGCACAACATTTTATATATTAGCATTCTTAAGTGCTACCTGCAGGTATTTAGGCCCTATTGAGGTACTTATTCTATTACTTCTGAGTTCACATTTTCCCTTTTAATTTCAACCAGCCAAAATTAACACCACAAAATCAAAATAATGGAAATGGATTTTTTCTAAAATAAGTAAACAACATGAAAATGATGACAAACAGCAAAAACTCACATCACCCATTCTCCCCCTCCCTCCAAATTCTCCTGAATCTCCAGTTAAGAAAGTTTGCAAGCCCAACTTTCCCCTGTTCTTCACTGCTAAATCAGCATGACACACAATCTAAGGGTTTGTAGGTGACTAGCCAATCTGGTGAATACTGAAGGCTCTATGTCTTGGTGCCCAGGACATTATTATCTCTGCTACTGAATCAGTGAGTCCTCAGATTCCATACTTAGATATACTCAGGTTTTATACTTGTCTTCAAGCATCAAAGGGGCGAAGCTCCAAAAGGTTGCCAAGATGCCACCTACTCCAAAGTGCAAAAATCTAGTACAGGCTAGAATGGACAATGGCTGCCAAAATGTTGCTGTTAATGCCCAACAGCCTATGATCAGCATTAATGGGGAGGAGACCGCAATGTCTACCAACACTGGTGGGAGAAGATGTAATAATCCAGGAACAGCCCTGGGCTCCATGGCCATTTCCTCTCATCCTCTATCAGTTTATGTCCACTTAGCTCTCTGTCAATCTCTGCATTTTATCTGATAGCTTCCCATTGGTTTCCTGGGTAACATCATCATCTGTTGAATTCTTCTACAGAATTGTGAGGGATACAGTCCTGAACAGAATATAGTCTGCCCCGACCAAGGACATAAACTCCCCACACACATATACACATAAATAGTTTCATTTAATCTGTACTTCAAAACAATCTTGTGAAATTGTGACTAATACCCCACCTATAGGTATTATTATCCCCAATTTACAGATGAAGAAACTGATGCTCCAAGATTTGATGTGATTCCAAGCCCAGCAATTTTTCTACTATCCCATTCTGTCTCTCGCACTGAGTATATGCTCTTTTATGACACAGCATTCCTCCCAGATTCCTTACAGTAAATGGCATAGATCCAATGCATCTGAGAGAAAAAACTCTGAATTAACAGTCAGGACACGAGTTCATGATTTGGCTCTATGATGCTTTAATTTTTTTTTGAATAAACTAATGATGAACTGAGAGGGTAGCCTAGGACAAAACACTTATCCTTCTGGGCCTCAGTTTCCTCATTTATAAAATTATAAGGGTAGAGTAAATGGCTTCAGAGGTTCTTCCTTTCCATCTCTAATATTTTATGATTCTCCAAATCTACAATCCTATGATTCTAAGTTTTTACCTTGGATAAAAACAGGAAAACCAGTACCCACTTAGAGAAAAATGAAAATGTAAGAAAATGAATATTTTTTAAACCTCCCAGTTTATTATCTTCCACTAGTTTGGGGTTGTTGACATAAATATCAGAAATTGTATATACATTGACACATTGAAAAGCCTGAAAAGAAAGAAAAATACTGAAAATAAAAGTGCTTTTTTAACCTTGGGAATTTTTCTAAAATTGAAATGGAATTTATATTTTAATTATCATACTTACTATAATTGGAAATGTAGAGGGTAAAACTATTTTCTGAAAGTCCAAGTTTCCTATTTTTCTTTTCACTGTAATATTTCAAGATAAAATGAAAAAAACCTTAGAGAACAAAAGACCAAAAGTGAATTTATACCCCCAGCATAAAAGAAATAGTAGGATTTTGTCATTTGGTCAAAAACAAGATGATACCTAGACAACAAGCATTTCTTTTTCAGTTGCTGTGTTCAAATATAAATAGTGGCAAATAAAAGATACCAAACTTCTCAAAAGTTGCACATGCATATTTTATCTTTGAGGCCAAAACCCTCCAGTATCAAGTAAGTTCAATTGTACTTATCAGATCTGTATTTTCCTTTCCTTAATTTTGTTACCAAATGCCTCCTCTTTGCCCTTTACCTTCACTTATCACCAATTTGACAGGACTCTCCCATGGGTATGCATTGAGAGAAGGGAGTTGATGTGGTGACACTGACCTCCTCCTTGTTTCTTGAACAAGACCCTCCATCTCCCAACTCCATATATTTTCAGTCACTCCTACATTCCTGGAATGCTCTTCTTCCTCATCTTGGCCTCTTTGATTTTTTTTTATAATTTTTTTTTATTTTTAGTTTACAACACTCGGTTCTACATAATCTTGAGTTCCAGATTTTCTTCCCTCCCTCCCCACCTCCCTCCCCAAGATGGCATGGAATCCGATATATTTCTACATATAACTTTGCATTGAACTTATTTACACACTTGTGTAAGAAGAATTATGACCAATGGAATGAATCATGAGAAAGAAGAAACAGAACCAAAAAATCCCCCAAAAACAAAAACAAAAGAGAGAAAAAACAAAGTGGGAAAAAAAAAGGTGAGCTTAAAGTGTGCCTCAATCTGCATTTATACTTCATAGTTCTTTCTCTGGATGTAAATAGTATTATCCATCTTGAGTCCTTTGGAGTTGTCTTTGCATCTTGTTTTGCTGAGAAGAGCAAAGTCTATCAGGATTAGTCCTCACAGAATCCATATATCTATGGTTGTGTATAATGTTCTCCTGGTTCTGCTCCGCGCACTCAGCATTATATCATGTAAGTTTTTCCAGGTTGTTATGAAGTCCGTATCATCCCCATTTCTTATAGCACAATAGTATTCCATTGCCCTCATATATCACAGCTTCTTTGGCCATTCCCCAATTGATGGGCATCCCTTTGATTTCCAATTCTTTGCTACTACAAGAAGAGCCGCTATAAATATTTTTGTACATATGGGTCCTTTTCCCACTTGTGTGATCTCTTTGGGATACAACCCTAGAAGTGGTATTGCTGGGTCAAAGGGTATGAACATTTTTATAGCCCTTTGGGCATAGTTCCAAATTGCTCTCCAAAATGGCTAAATCAGTTCACAACTCCACCAGCAATGTAACAATGTTCCAATTTTCCCATATCTTCTCCAGCATTTATCATTTTCCTGTTTTGTCATTTTGGCCAATCTGACAGGAGAGATGTGGTACCTAAGAGTTTTTTTGATTTGCATTTCTCTAATCAGCACTGATTTAGAACATTTTTTCATATGCCTATAGATATCTTAATTTCTTCCTCTGAAAACTGTCTGTTCATATCCTTTGACCATTTCTCAATTGGGGAATGACTTATATTTCTATATATTTGGCTCAGTTCCCTGTGTATTTTAGAAATGAGGCCTTTATCAGAGACACTGGTTGTAAAGATTTTCTCCCAATTTTCTGCTTCCCTCCTAATCTTTCTTGCATTGGCTTTTTTAATGCAAAAACATTTCAATTTATCATAATCAAAAGTATCCATTTTGCATTTTGTAATGCTCTCTATCTCTGGCTGTGTCATGAATTCTTTTCTTTTCCATAAGTCTGTTAGGTAAACTATTCCTTGGTCTCCCACATTACAAATAATATATCAGCATTTATTCCTAAATCATGAACCCATTTTGACTTTATTTTGGTATATGGTGTAAGATATTGGTCATTCCCAGTTTCTGCCCTACTATTTTCCAATTTTCCCAGCAGTTTTTGTGAAATAGTGAATTCTTAGCCCAGAATCTGGCTTCTTTGGGTTTATCAAAGAGTAGATTGCTATAGTCATTGACTTCTCCATCTTGTGTACCTATCCTATTCCACTGATCCACAACTCTGTTTCTTAGCCAGTACCAGGTAGTTTTGATGACTGCTACTTTATAGTACAGTTTAATATCTGGTGTGGCTAGGCCTCCTTCCCTAGCATTTCTTTTCATTAATACCCTAGATATTCTAGACCTCCTGTTCTTCCAGATGAATTTTGTTATTATTTTATCCAACTCTGTAAAATAATTTTTTGGTAGTTCAATTGGTATGGCACTGAGTAGATAGATTAATTTAGGCAAAATTGTCATTTTTATTATATTAGCTCAGCCTAACCATGAGCAACTGATATTTTTCCATTTATTTAGATCTGACTTTATTCATGTGAAAAGTGTTTCATAATTATGTTCATACAGTCCCTGGGTTTGTCTTGGCTGATAGACTCCCAAATATTTTATAGTGTCTACAGTAACTTTGAATGGAATTTCTCTTTCTATCTCTTGGTGTTGGGCTTTGTTAGTAATGTATAGGAATGCCGAGGATTTATGTGGGTTTATTTTATATCCTGCAACTTTGCTGAAGTTGTTTATTATTTCTTTTTTTTGTTGTTTATTATTTCAAGTAGTTTTTCACTTGATTCTCTAGGATTCTCTAAGTAAATCATCATATCATCTGCAAAAAGTGATAATTCAGTATCTTCTTTGCCTATTCTAATTCCTTCAATTTCTTTTTCTTCTCTTATTGCTACAGCTAACATTGCTAGTACCAAATTGAATGGTAGGAGTGATAATGGACATCCTTGTTTCACCCCTGATCTTATTGGGAATGCATCTAGCTTATCCCCATTACAAATAATGCTTGTTGATGGTTTTAGGTAGATGCTATTTATAATTTTAAGGAAGGCTCCATTTATTCCTATGCTTTCTAGTGTTTTTAATAGGAATGGGGGTTGTATTTTGTCAAGGGCTTTTTCTGCATCTATTGAGATGATCATATGGTTTCTGCTAGTTTTGCTGTTATGGGCAATTATGCTAATAGTTTTCCTAATATTGAACCAGCCTTGCATTCCTGGAATAAATCCTACCTGGTCATAATGTATTATTCTCATGATAAGTTGCTGCAATCTTTTTGCTAATATTTTATTTAAAATTTTTGCATCAATATTCCTTAGAGAAATTGGTCTATAATTTTCTTTCTCTGTTTTGATTCTACCTGGTTTGGATATTAGTACCATATTTGTGTCATAAAAAGAATTTGGTAGGACTCCTTCTTTACCTATTTTCCCAAATACTCTACAAAGTATAGGAATTAATTGTTCTTTAAATGTTTTATAGAATTCACATGTAAAACCTGGAGATTTTTTCCTAGGGAGTTCATTGATGGCTTGCTCAATTTCTTTTTATGAGATGGGGTTATTTAGAAATTTTACTTCCTCTTCTGTTAACCTGGGCAATTTATGTTTTTGTATCCCTAAGGTTGTCAAATTTATGGGCACACAATTGGGAAAATAATTCCTAATTATTGTTTTGATTTCCTCTTCATTAGAGGTGATTTCACCCTTTTCATTTTTGATACTGGTAATTTGATTTTCTTCTTTCATTTTTTTTAATCAAATTGACCAAAGGTTTATCAATTTTATTGGTTTTTTCATAAAACTAGCTTTTTGTTTTATTTATTAATTCAATAGTTTTATTGGTTTCAATTTTATTAATCTCTCCTTTGATTTTCATTATTTCTAATTTGGTGTTTAATTGGGGATTTTCAATTTGTTCTTTTTCTACCTTTTTCAGTTGCATGCCCAATTCATTGATCTCCTTTTTCTCTGTTTTAGTCATGTAAGCATTTAGAGATATAAAACTTCCCCTAAGAACTGCTTTTGCTTCATGCCATAAGTTTTGGTATGTTGTCTCATTATTGTCATTCTCTTGAATGAAGTTATTAATTGTTTCTCTGATTTGTTCTTTGGCCCACTCATTCTTTAGAATTAGATTACTTAGTTTCCAATAAATTTTTAGCTTATTTTTCCCTGGTTCTTTACTACAAATAATTTTTATTGCATCGTGATCTGAAAAGTATGCTTTGACTACTTCTGCCTTTCTACACTGGATTGTGAGGTTTTTATTCCCTAGTACATGGTCAATTTTTGAGTATGTGCCGTGTACTGCTGAGAAGAAAGTATATTCCTTTTTATCCCCATTCAGTTTTCTCCAGAGGTCTATCATATCTGCCTTTTCTAAAATTCTGTTTACCTCCTTAACTTCTTTCTTATTTATTTTGAGGTTAGATTTATCAAGTTCAGAGAGAGGGAGGTTGAGGTCTCCCAATATTATAGTTTTGCTGTCTATTTCTTCCTGTAACTCCCTTAACCTCTCCTCTAAGAATCTGCATGCCATACCACTTGGTGCATATATGTTAAACAATGATATTGCTTCATTGTTTATGGTGCCTTTTAGCAGGATGTAGTGTCCTCCCTTATCTTTTTTAATTAAATCTATCTTTACTTTTGCTTTATCTGAGATTAGGATTGCTACACCTGCTTTTTTTACTTTAGCTGAAGCATAATATATTTTACATCAGCCTTTTACCTTTACCCTGTGTGTATCCCCCTGTTTCAAATGGGTTTCTTGTAAACAGCATATTGTAGGATTATGGTTTTTAATCCATTCTGCTATCTGCTTCTGTTTTATGGGAGAGTTCATCCCATTCACGTTCACAGTTATGATTTCTATCTGTGTCTTTTTC
Source organism: Trichosurus vulpecula (assembly GCF_011100635.1). Lineage (NCBI taxonomy): Eukaryota > Metazoa > Chordata > Mammalia > Diprotodontia > Phalangeridae > Trichosurus > Trichosurus vulpecula. The sequence goes on along the minus strand of NC_050575.1, from coordinate 335,869,305 downwards.
TCCATTCTATTTCACCCCTGTTTATGCTTTTATTTCTCCATTTCCCCTTCCACTCCTCAACAAAGTTTTGCTTTTGACTGCCACCTTCCTCAGTTTACCCGCCTTCTTGATTCCCCTCCCTTATCTTACCATTTTCCACTTGCTACTTCTTCCCTCCCTTCTAACCACCCCCCTCCCTTTTTTTCTCCCTTTCCCCTCCTACTACCTGTAGGACAAGTTAGATTTCTAAACTTATCAGGGTATGTTATTCCCTTCTTGAACTAGATCAGATGACAGTAAAGCTCAGATACTGCTCTTCTCCCTCCCTTCTTTCCCTCTACTATAATGTGTTTTTGTGCCTCTTCATTTGATGTAATTTACCCTTTTCTACTATGTCCTTACCTCTTCTCCCATAACCCTCCCTTTACATCTCTTAATTATGTTTTTTATCCTTATATCAGTTATTTTACACAGACGTTCACAGTCTATGTGTATCCCTTTCAATTGTCATAATAGCTGTACTATTCTCAAGATTGACATATATATATATACACACATACATATGTATATATGTATATAACATACATAAGATGATATAATCCTATATAAAGATGTAAATAATTTGTCCTTATTGGTTAATAAGGTTTGTGGGGGGTTTTTCCCCCTGTTTACCTTTTTATGTCTCTCTTGAGTTTTGTATTTGAAGATCAGATTTTCCATTGAGTTCTGGCCTTTTCATCAGGAAAGTCTAGAATTCCCTTATTTCGTTGAATGTCCATCTCCTTGCCTGAAAAATTATGCTTAATTTTGCTGGGTAGTTGATCCTTGGTTGTAGTCCCAGCTCCTTTGCCCTTTGGAATATGGTATTCCAATTTCTCCTGTCATTTAATGTAGAAGCTGAGAGATCCTGCATGATCCTGACTGTAGTTCCATGATATTTGAATTGTTTCTTTTTGGCTGCTTGCAGTATTTTTTCCTTGACTTTGTAATTTTGAAATTTGGCTATAATATTTCTTGGTGTTTTCAATTTGGGATCTCTTTCAGGGGGTGATTGGTAGATTCTTTCAATGACTATTTTATCCTCTGGTTCTAGGACCTCTGGGCAGTTATCTTTGATAATTTCTTCGAAGATTCTGTCAAGGCTCTTTTCTTCATCATGGATTTTTGGTAGACCAATAATTCTCAAATTTCTCTCCTGGATATATTTTCCAGGTCAGTTGTTTTTCCAAACAGATATTTCACATTTTTTTCTATTTTTTCATTCTTTACATTTTGTTTGACTACTTCTTGATGCCTCATAGAGTCATTAGCTTCCACTTGCTCAATTTTAATTTTTAATGAGTTGCTGTCTCCATTTTGCTTTTGAGTCTCCTTTTCCAAATGGTTGATTTCACCTCTCAGGGTGTCGTTTTCTCTATTTAGGTTCTGAATCTCCATAACCAATTCACCAATCTTATTTTTTAAGGACTTGATTTCGTCAGTGTTTTTTTTTCCATTTTTTTCTTTTACCTCCCTAATTTGGTTTTTAAAATCCTCCTTTAGCTCTTCCAGTAATGCTTTTTGGGCTTGAAATCAGTTCACATTCCCTTTTGAGGTATCAGATGTGGGTATAGTATCATTGCTATCCTCTTCCAAATTGGTATTTTGATCATGCCTGTCTCCATAAAAAGAATCAATGGCCCTCAGTTTTTTTGTGTTCTTCTTCATGTTGGTTAGCCTTTTCCTGGCTTTACAATGAATTTCTGCTTTTGGGGCTCAGAGCTCTCTTTCCCAGGTTTCTTATTCTAGGGATTGTGAGTCTAGCTAGTGGCTTTGTGAATTATAGCCTTCAGTTTCCTGAGGTGTGGGGGAGAGGTCTGGCTGCCTAAAGTCTCCGCTTGCCCTGGGGTTGCTCTACAGCACTGTTGCTCTTCAGCAATGGTCTCAGCTCTTTGTTGTCTGAGCTGGTGTCTGGCACTTCCCCTGGGGGAGCAAGTGTACGTCTGGGCTCCTGGTGTTGACCCCTGCTGGCTCTGCCCTTCTGGGACTCAGGGACTCCCACTGCTCGGCCACTGAAGCCCCATTTCCATCTCCTCCATTCCAGCGTTTTTTTCAATGGGAATTCTCTGGGTCAGGGGGACAGGGATTAGAGCTGTTTACCTGGCCATTATGTCTCCCGGAAGTTCAAGACGACACGTTTCATACCTTTGGGCTGCAAGCCTCAGGAGTTGATGTCTCACAGCCGGTGGCATTGCGCTGCTGCCTCTCATCGCTTCCACAGACTGCTGTCCTGTGTTGGGAGGCCTGGGGACCTCCACCAGTTTCAGGTGCCCAGCTTTCTCCCAGCCTGTCTCGCATGTTGGTTTCCGTGGCCGCTTCTGCTTTGGTGCTGTCTGGAGAAACTCTGCACACCGAGTGCTCTCCCAGCCTACAGATTTGTCCCGTCAGCCTTTCAGACTCTCCTGGCTTGGAAATTTATCTTACTCAGACTGCTCCCGGTTTCTAACTCTCTCAAATCTGCTCAGATTCATTTTTTTTATAAGAATCTGACAGAACTTGTGAGAGAGCTCTGGTAAGACGCTGTTTTCACCCATCTTGGCCTCTTTGGATCTCTAGTTTCCTTCAAGTATCAGCTCAAATCTCACCTTATGCAAGAAATCTTTCCCATAAATTTTTTTTTACAGGAAGTTTCTCTGATAAGGGCCCTATTTGTCAAATATATAGGGAACTAAACCAAATTTATAAAAATAAGAGCTATTAATATTTTTGTACCTACAGATCCTTTTCCTTCTTCTTCGATCTCTTGGGGATATAGACCTAGTAATGGTATTGCTGTGTCAAAGAGTATGTACAATT